>NW_025536358.1:0-60970 GCF_020615455.1 Coregonus clupeaformis
CTAACCAGAGAAGACTTAGCAGAGATCAAACAGTCTTCCTAATGAGAGAAGACTGTCACGGTTCCCTCAGACAGAACCCAGAAGCAGACCAGGACAAGGAGAGTTGAACGAAGGTGAGGGTTTATTACAGATTCAAAAAAAGGTGCAGGATAATCCAGGGAACAGAGCGGGCGGCGTGGATGAGTTGTTGAGGGTGCAGTTGTTGGTCCAATGATGGCTCGGCAGCCGCCGACCATCAGGCAGAGGTAGGGTGAGGGTTCCGGACGAGTGACTGGAGATGGAACAAAAAGGGAGGTAAGTCAACAATAAACCAACAAGGTACAAAACAACAAAACTAACGCTAGAAGCTCTAGGACTGATACTCAGATAAACCTACTGTTCATGCTAACGATCCGGCAGGAACTGGATGTTTGGGCCAGAGCCTAAGAAGGGTGATGATCAGGACCAGGTGTGCAGATTGCTGATGGGATGCAGGTGCGGAAAACAAGAGAGCTCCCCGAGGCGTTCCCGAACCCTCGGGAAACTGGAGATCACGAACAGGAAAAACTAGTCACCAGACAGGACCCGACTCAGACTGCCGGGATCGTTACAGCCCCCCTCCGACTGAACGCCACCGGGCGGACCTCCCGGAGCGCCAGGATGGAGGCGGTAGAAATCACTGATGAGGTCAGCATCTAGGACCTGTCGCCGCGGAATCCAACTCCTCTCTTCAGGACCATACCCCTCCCAGTCCACGAGATACTGAAACCCCGGCCCCGCCGTCTGGAATCCATGATGCGACGCACTGTGTAGGCAGGACCACCTCCGATCATCCGAGGAGGAGGAGGAGGAGGCGGAGGAGGCAACAGAGGACTGAGGAAGACAGGCTTGAGGCAGGAGACATGAAAGGTGGGATGGACTCTGAGCGTCCTCGGTAGTTTGAGTCGAACTGCCACTGGATTGATCACCTTCTCCACCACAAACGGACCAATGAACTTCCGGTAACAACTTCCTAGACTCAGTCCGTAAAGGAAGATCCCGTGTAGCCAACCAGACCCTATCTCCGGTGGTGTAGGTGGGAGCGGGGATCCGGCGACGATTCGCCTGGAGCTGATACCGTCCGAACTCTAAGGAGTGCCTTTCTGGCCCGATGCCAGGTCCGTGTGGCAACGCAATATGGGCCTGAACAGAAGGCACTGAGAGCTCCTTCTCCTGAGAAGGGAACAAGGGAGGTTGGTAGCCATACAGGCACTGGAAAGGGAGACATCCCAGTGGCAGATGTAGGGAGAGTATTGTGGGCATACTCAACCCAAGGCAACTGAGAGACCCAGGAGGTGGGGTTGGAAGAGACCAGACAGCGTAGCGTGGATTCCATCTTCTGGTTGGCTCTCTCCGCCTGACCATTGGATTGGGGGTGAAAACCAGATGTGAGACTGACTGTAGCTCAATGGCCAAACAGAAGGACTTCCAGACAGCAGAGGTAAACTGAGGGCCACGGTCGGAAACGATATCACTGGGCAAACCGTGGACCCTGAAAACCTCCCCTAACCAGGATCTCGGACGTCTCCGAGGCAGAGGGAAGCTTGGCAATTGGCACAAAGTGGGCGAACTTGCTGAATCTGTCCCACGATAGTCAGAACGACCGTGTTCCCCTCAGAAGCGGGCAACCCAGTGACGAAGTCAGGGCCAGATGCGACCATGGTCGCCGGGGAATAGGAAGGGGTGAAGTAGTCCAGAGCTGGGCCGATTGGTACTCTTATTCTGCGCACACACTGGACAGGCAGCAACAAAACCCCGAGTATCCTCGGCCATGGCAGGCCACCAAAAACGTCTGCGAAGAAACGCCATTGTCCGAGCCACGCCAGGTGACAAGCCATCTTACTGGCGTGGGACCATTTGAGGACAGCAGGACGAACCGACTCAGGCACAAACAACCGACCGGGTGGACCGTTATCGGGACCGGGCTGAGTCCGAAGGGCGCCAGCACCTCCTCCTCAATCTTCCACATAACTGCTCCCACGACGCAGTTCCGGGGGAGGATTGTCTCGGTCTTGGACCCACTCTCCTCCGTCTTGGAGAACATCCGGGACAAGGCGTCCGCCTTGCCGTTCTTAGATCCAGGTCGGAACGTCAGGGCAAACTTGAATCGTCCGAAAAACAACGCCCACCTGGCCTGGCGGGGAGTTGAGACATTTAGCCGATTGCACGTAAGCAAGATTCTTGTGGTCAGTCCAGACAATAAGCGGTTGCTCCGCCCCCTCCAACCAGTGGCGCCACTCCTCCAAGGCAAGTTTCACCGCGAGAAGCTCCCGGTTACCCACATCGTAATTCCTCTCCGCAGGCGAAAGGCGACGAGTAGTAGGCGCAGGGATGGAGTTTACTGTCCGTGGAGCATCGCTGCGACAGGATGGCGCCAACTCCCACATCAGACGCGTCCACTTCAACGACGAACTGACGGGCCGTGTCCGGTTGAGAGAGAATCGGTGCGTTGGTGAATCGCCTCTTCAAATCCAGAAACGCTCGATCCGCCTCCGGATTCCACTTGAAGGTCCTGATACTGGAAGTCAAGGCAGTTAATGGAGCGGCCACACGGCTGTAATCCCGGATGAATCTGCGGTAGAAATTCGCAAACCCCAAAAATCTCTGGAGCTGCAATCTCGTGCCGGGCTGGGCCCATTCCAGAACCGCTCTAACCTTCTCCTGGTCCATCCTAATCTCTCCCCTGGAGATGATGTACCCGAGAAAGGATGTCGTGTGGGCGTGAAACTCGCACTTCTCGGCCTTCACGAACAGGCGATTCTCCAACAATCGCTGCAGAACCTGCCGGACATGCTGGACGTGGTCGGAAGGTTCCTTCGAGAAGATCAGAATGTCATCCAGGTAAACAAACACAAAGAGACCGATCATATCTCTCAGGACGTCGTTCACCATACTCTGGAATACCGCTGGAGCATTGGTCAGTCCAAACGGCATCACCTGATACTCGAAGTGACCCATCGGTGTATTGAAACCCGTCAACCACTCGTCCCCCCTCTCTGATCCGGACCAGGTGATACGCATTGCGAGGTCTAGCTTGGTGAACACCGTAGCACCCTGTAAGGAGTCGAAGGCAGAACTCATCAAGGGCAGGGGATACTTGTTCTTGACCGTGATGTCATTCAACCCCCGATAATCAATACACGGTCGAAGAGAGCCATCCTTCTTACCCACAAAGAAGAATCCTGCCCCCAGGGGTGATGACGAGGGCCAAACGAGACCAGCAGCTAGGGACTCCTTGATGTAGGTCTCCAACGCCTCACGTTCAGGTCGGGAGATACTGTATAACCTTCCCTTGGGGTAGACAGCTCCGGGAACCAGGTTGATGGCACAATCATATGGTCGGTGGGGAGGGAGTGACAGAGCCTTCTGCTTACTGAAACTCCCCAAATCGTGATATGTCTCGGGAACCAGGGACAAATCTGGGGGTTTAGCCTCAATCACCTGACTGGGAACCGAATGGGGGCAGGCAGTCCTGAGACAGTTAGCATGACAATCAAGGCTCCAACTCGTTACCTTGCCCGTCACCCAATCGAACGTGGGATTGTGTTCCTTCAGCCAGGGGTATCCAAGGACCAGAGGAACATGGGAAGACGGCAGAATGAAGAATGAAATCATCTCAGAATGATTCCCCGACAACCGCATCTTAACCGGTTCAGTCCTCATCGTGATACGTGCCAGACTACTGCCGTTCAGAGTGGTCGGCTTCAATGGCTTCCGCAATTGCTCCTTGGAAAGCCCCAGCTGTTCCACCAACTCGGCATCAAGAAAGCTTCCATCGGCACCTGAATCGATAAAAGCGTTAAGCGCTAAGCTCTGATTCCTGTTCACAAGGGTAGCCGGGAAACGGGGTCTGACAGAGGTACTGAGAGGTTGAAACTGGCTCGCTAAAAGTCCTCCCAACTTTAGCGAGCCGGGCAGTTTGACGACCGCCGAGAACAAGTGGAGATGTAATGTCCCGAGCTACCACAGTAGAGGCAGCAGTTGGTCTTACGTCTATGTTGGCGCTCCTCCTTGGTTAACCCGTGCCGCCCCACTTGCATGGGTTCAGAATCGGGAGAGAGGACCTCTCCACTAATCCATTGTGGTGGAGAATGATCGACGTGTTCTGGTCCACCACCCGACCCGACTGGGAACTGAGAAGCTGATCGATTGGGACGGACCCCAGTGCTTCTCCCTCCTTCGCTCTCGGACTCGATTATCCACCCGAATAGACAAGGCTACCAAGCTGT
This sequence comes from Coregonus clupeaformis, assembly GCF_020615455.1. Taxonomy (NCBI): domain Eukaryota; kingdom Metazoa; phylum Chordata; class Actinopteri; order Salmoniformes; family Salmonidae; genus Coregonus; species Coregonus clupeaformis. Next base: position 4,248 of record NW_025536358.1, read on the forward strand.
CCAGGTCACTAGGCTCCGGATAGAGATCAACTCATCCTTGAGCTGCTCCGACAGACCCTGGTAAAAGGCCGCTTGCAGAGACTCCTCGTTCCACCCACTCTCCACCGCCAACGTCTTGAACTCGATCGACGAAGTCGCCACGCTGCGAGTTCCTTGGTGAAGCGAAAACAGGCGCCTAGCTGCGTCCCTCCCTCGGACGGAATGGTCGAAGAGCTTCCTCATCTCGGCCGTGAACCCTGGTATGAATCCATGCAGGGTCTTGTCGTTCCCAAACGGCTGAAGCCCACTCAGCGCTCGACCACGCAGCAACGCAATCACAAAGGCTATCCTAGCCTTGTCTGTGGCATAAGAGTAGGGCTGTAGATCGAACACTAATCCACACTGCATAAGGAAGGAACGGCATCTTCCCAGCTCCCCCTCATATCTATCCGGCGTCGGAACCTCGGGCTCACGGAAGGACACAGCTCCAGAAGCGGCAGGCGAGATGGGTGAAACCGGTAGTGGATCCTCCACCGGAAACTTGCGTTGGTTCTGGACCTCGTCAGACCGGTCGAAAGGTTCCGAACTGACAACGCGATCTCCTGTAGTACCGTGCTATGATGGCCCAACATCTTCTCCTGATGGGTAATGGCATGGCGAACAGAGTCCAGGTCCGCTGGGTTCATTACTGGCCGGATCGTTCTGTCACGGTTCCCTCAGACAGAACCCAGAAGCAGACCAGGACAAGGGAGAGTTGAAAGCGAAGGTGAGGGTTTATTACAGATTCAAAAAAAGGTGCAGGATAATCCAGGAACAGAGCGGGCGGCGTGGATGAGTTGTTGAGGGTGCAGTTGTTGGTCCAATGATGGCTCGGCAGCCGCCGACCATCAGGCAGAGGTAGGGTGAGGGTTCCGGACGAGTGACTGGAGATGGAACAAAACGGAGGTAAGTCAACAATAAACCAACAAGGTACAAAACAACAAAACTAACGCTAGAAGCTCTAGGACTGATACTCAGATAAACCTACTGTTCATGGCTAACGATCCGGCAGGAACTGGATGTTTGGCCAGAGCCTAAGAAGGGTGATGATCAGGACCAGGTGTGCAGATTGCTGATGGGATGCAGGTGCGGAAAACAAGAGAGCTCCCCGGAGCGTTCCCGAACCCTCGGGAAACTGGAGATCACGAACAGGAAAAACTAGTCACCAGACAGGACCCGACTCAGACTGCCGGGATCGTTACAAAGACTTAGCAAAGATCAAACAGTCCTCCTAACCAGAGAATAATTAGTAGAGCTCAAAAAGCCCTCCTAACCAGAGAAGACTTAGAGGAGATCAAACAGTCCTCCTAACCTAGAAAAGACTTATCAGAGATCAAACAGCCCTCCTAGCCAGAGAAGACTTAGCAGAGATCAAACAGTCCTCCTAACCAGATAAGACTTAGCAGAGATCAAACAGCCCTCCTAGCCAGAGAAGTTAGCAGAGATCAAACAGTCCTCCTATCCAGAGAAGACTTAGCAGAGATCAAACAGTACTCCTAGCCAGAGAAGACTTAGCAGAGATCAAACAGTCCTCCTAGCCAGAGAAGACTTAGCAGAGATCAAACAGTCCTCCTAACCAGAGAAGATTTAGCAGAGATCAAACAGCCCTCCTAACCAGAGAAGACTTAGCAGAGATCAAACAGTCCTCCTAACCAGAGAAGACTTAGCAGAGATCAAACAGCCCTCCTAGCCAGAGAAGACTTTAAAAAGATCAAACATTCCTCCTAACCAGAGAAGACTTAGCAGAGATCAAACAGTCTTCCTAATGAGAGAAGACTTAGCAGAGATCAAATAGTCCTCCTAACCAGAGAAGAATTAGTAGAGCTAAAAAAGCCCTCCTAATCAAAGAAGACTTAGCAGAGATCAAACAGCCCTCCTAACGAGAGAAGACTTAGAGGAGATCAAACAGTCCTCCTAACCTAGAAAAGACTTAAAGGAGATCAAACATTCCTCCTAACCTAGAAAATAGTTATCAGAGATCAAACAGCGCTCCTAGCCAGAGAAGACTTAGCAGAGATCAAACAGTCCTCCTAGCCAGAGAAGACTTAGCAGAGATCAAACAGCCCTCCTAGCCAGAGAAGACAGCAGAGATCAAACAGCCCTCCTAACGAGAGAAGACTTAGAGGAGATCAAACAGTCCTCCTAACCTAGAAAAGACTTATCAGAGATCAAACAGCCCTCCTAGCCAGAGAAGACTTAGCAGAGATCAAACATTCCTCCTAAACAGATAAGACTTAGCAGAGATCAAACAGTCCTCCTAGCCAGAGAAGAGTTAGCAGAGATCAAACAGTCCTCCTAACCAGAGAAGACTTAGCAGAGATCAAACAGTCCTCCTAACCAGAGAAGACTTAGCAGAGATCAAACAGCCCTCCTAGCCAGAGAAGACTTAGCAAAGATCAAACAGTCCTCCTAACCAGAGAAGACTTAGCAGAGATCAAACAGTCTTCCTAATGAGAGAAGACTTAGCAGAGATCAAACAGTCTTCCTAATCAGAGAAGACTTAGCAGAGATCAAACAGCCCTCCTAACAAGAGAAGACTTAGCAGAGATCAAACAGTCCTCCTAACCAGAGAAGAATTAGCAGAGATCAAACAGCCCTCCTAATCAGAGAAGACTTAGCAGAGATCAAACAGCTCTCCTAGCCAGAGAAGACTTAGCAAAGATCAAACAGTCCTCCTAACCAGAGAAGACTTAGCAGAGATCAAACAGTCTTCCTAATGAGAGAAGACTTAGCAAAGATCAAACAGTCCTCCTAACCAGAGAATAATTAGTAGAGCTCAAAAAGCCCTCCTAACCAGAGAAGACTTAGAGGAGATCAAACAGTCCTCCTAACCTAGAAAAGACTTATCAGAGATCAAACAGCCCTCCTAGCCAGAGAAGACTTAGCAGAGATCAAACAGTCCTCCTAACGAGAGAAGACTTAGAGGAGATCAAACAGTCCTCCTAACCTAGAAAAGACTTAAAGGAGATCAAACATTCCTCCTAACCTAGAAAATAGTTATCAGAGATCAAACAGCGCTCCTAGCAAGAGAAGACTTAGCAGAGATCAAACAGTCCTCCTAGCCAGAGAAGACTTAGCAGAGATCAAACAGCCCTCCTAGCCAGAGAAGACAGCAGAGATCAAACAGCCCTCCTAACCAGAGAAGACTTAGCAGAGATCAAACAGCCCTCCTAACGAGAGAAGACTTAGAGGAGATCAAACAGTCCTCCTAACCTAGAAAAGACTTATCAGAGATCAAACAGCCCTCCTAGCCAGAGAAGACTTAGCAGAGATCAAACATTCCTCCTAAACAGATAAGACTTAGCAGAGATCAAACAGTCCTCCTAGCCAGAGAAGAGTTAGCAGAGATCAAACAGTCCTCCTAACCAGAGAAGACTTAGCAGAGATCAAACAGTCCTCCTAACCAGAGAAGACTTAGCAGAGATCAAACAGCCCTCCTAGCCAGAGAAGACTTAGCAAAGATCAAACAGTCCTCCTAACCAGAGAAGACTTAGCAGAGATCAAACAGTCTTCCTAATGAGAGAAGACTTAGCAGAGATCAAACAGTCCTCCTAACCAGAGAAGAATTAGTAGAGCTCAAAAAGCCCTCCTAATCAAAGAAGACTTAGCAGAGATCAAACAGCCCTCCTAACGAGAGAAGACTTAGAGGAGATCAAACAGTCCTCATAACCTAGAAAAGACTTAGAGGAGATCAAACAGTCCTCCTAACCTAGAAAATAGTTATCAGAGATCAAACAGCGCTCCTAGCCAGAGAAGACTTAGCAGAGATCAAACAGTCCTCCTAACCAGAGAAGACTTAGCAGAGATCAAACAGTCCTCCTAACCAGAGAAGACTTAGCAGAGATCAAACAGCCCTATTAACCAGAGAAGACTTAGCAGAGATCAATAAGCCCTCCTAGCCAGAGAAGAGTTACCAGAGATCAAACAGTCCTCCTAACCAGAGAAGACTTAGCAGAGATCAAACAGCCCTCCTAAGCAGAGAAGACTTAGCAGAGATCAAACAGTCTTCCTAATGAGAGAAGACTTAGCAGAGATCAAACAGTCTTCCTAATGAGAGAAGACTTAGCAGAGATCAAACAGTCCTCCTAACCAGAGAATAATTAACAGAGATCAAACAGCCCTCCTAATCAGAGAAGACTTAGCAGAGATCAAACAGCCCTCCTAACAAGAGAAGACTTAGCAGAGATCAAACAGTCCTCCTAACCAGAGAAGACTTAGCAGAGATCAAACAGCTCTCCTAGCCAGAGAAGACTTAGCAAAGATCAAACAGTCCTCCTAACCAGAGAAGACTTAGCAGAGATCAAACAGTCTTCCTAATGAGAGAAGACTTAGCAAAGATCAAACAGTCCTCCTAACCAGAGAATAATTAGTAGAGCTCAAAAAGCCCTCCTAACCAGAGAAGACTTAGAGGAGATCAAACAGTCCTCCTAACCTAGAAAAGACTTATCAGAGATCAAACAGCCCTCCTAGCCAGAGAAGACTTAGCAGAGATCAAACAGTCCTCCTAACCAGATAAGACTTAGCAGAGATCAAACAGCCCTCCTAGCCAGAGGAGTTAGCAGAGATCAAACAGTCCTCCTAACCAGAGAAGACTTAGCAGAGATCAAACAGTCCTCCTAGCCAGAGAAGACTTAGCAGAGATCAAACAGTCCTCCTAACCAGAGAAGACTTAGCAGAGATCAAACAGCCCTCCTAACCAGAGAAGACTTAGCAGAGATCAAACAGTCCTCCTAACCAGAGAAGACTTAGCAGAGATCAAACAGCCCTCCTAGCCAGGGAAGACTTAGCAAAGATCAAACAGTCATCCTAACCAGAGAAGACTTAGCAGAGATCAAACAGTCTTCATAATGAGAGAAGACTTAGCAGAGATCAAATAGTCCTCCTAACCATAGAATAATTAGTAGAGCTCAAAAAGCCCTCCTAATCAAAGAAGACTTAGCAGAGATCAAACAGCCCTCCTAACGAGAGAAGACTTAGAGGAGATCAAACAGTCCTCCTAACCTAGAAAAGACTTAAAGGAGATCAAACAGTCCTCCTAACCTAGAAAATAGATATCAGAGATCAAACAGCGCTCCTAGCCAGAGAAGACTTAGCAGAGATCAAACAGTCCTCCTAGCCAGAGAAGACTTAGAAGAGATCAAACAGCCCTCCTAGCCAGAGAAGACAGCAGAGATCAAACAGCCCTCCTAACCAGAGAATACTTAGCAGAGATCAAACAGCCCTATTAACCAGAGAGACTTAGCAGAGATCAAACAGCCCTATTAACCAGAGAAGACTTAGCAGAGATCAATAAGCCCTCCTAGCCAGAGAAGAGTTAGCAGAGATCAAACAGTCCTCCTAACCTAGAAAAGACTTATCAGAGACCAAACAGCCCTCCTAGCCAGAGAAGACTTAGCAAAGATCAAACAGTCCTCCTAACCAGAGAAGACTTAGCAGAGATCAAACAGTCTTCATAATGAGAGAAGACTTAGCAGGGATCAAATAGTCCTCCTAACCAGAGAAGAATTAGTAGAGCTCAAAAAGCCCTCCTAATCAAAGAAGACTTAGCAGAGATCAAACAGCCCTCCTAACGAGAGAAGACTTAGAGGAGATCAAACAGTCCTCCTAACCTAGAAAATACTTAAAAGAGATCAAACAGTCCTCCTAACAAAGAAAATAGTTATCAGAGATCAAACAGCCCTCCTAGCCAGAGAAGACTTAGCAGAGATCAAACAGTCCTCCTAACCAGATAAGACTTAGCAGAGATCAAACAGCCCTCCTAGCCAGAGAAGTTAGCAGAGATCAAACAGCCCTATTAACCAGAGAAGACTTAGCAGAGATCAATAAGTCCTCCTAGCCAGAGAAGAGTTAGCAGAGATCAAACAGTCCTCCTAGCCAGAGAAGACTTAGCAGAGATCAAACAGTCCTCCTAGCCAGAGAAGACTTAGCAGAGATCAAAGAGTCCTCCTAACCAGAGAAGACAGCAGAGATCAAACAGCCCTCCTAACCAGAGAATACTTAGCAGAGATCAAACAGCCCTATTAACCAGAGAGACTTAGCAGAGATCAAACAGCCCTATTAACCAGAGAAGACTTAGCAGAGATCAATAAGCCCTCCTAGCCAGAGAAGAGTTAGCAGAGATCAAACAGTCCTCCTAACCTAGAAAATAGTTATCAGAGATCAAACAGCGCTCCTAGCCAGAGAAGACTTAGCAGAGATCAAACAGTCCTCCTAGCCAGAGAAGACTTAGCAGAGATCAAACAGCCCTCCTAGCCAGAGAAGACAGCAGAGATCAAACAGCCCTCCTAACGAGAGAAGACTTAGAGGAGATCAAACAGTCCTCCTAACCTAGAAAAGACTTATCAGAGATCAAACAGCCCTCCTAGCCAGAGAAGACTTAGCAGAGATCAAACATTCCTCCTAACCAGATAAGACTTAGCAGAGATCAAACAGCCCTCCTAGCCAGAGAAGAGTTAGCAGAGATCAAACAGTCCTCCTAACCAGAGAAGACTTAGCAGAGATCAAACAGTCCTCCTAACCAGAGAAGACTTAGCAAAGATCAAACAGTCCTCCTAACCAGAGAAGACTTAGCAGAGATCAAACAGTCTTCCTAATGAGAGAAGACTTAGCAGAGATCAAACAGTCCTCCTAACCAGAGAATAATTAGTAGAGCTCAAAAAGCCCTCCTACTCAAAGAAGACTTAGCAGAGATCAAACAGCCCTCCTAACGAGAGAAGACTTAGAGGAGATCAAACAGTCCTCATAACCTAGAAAAGACTTAGAGGAGATCAAACAGTCCTCCTAACCTAGAAAATAGTTATCAGAGATCAAACAGCGCTCCTAGCCAGAGAAGACTTAGCAGAGATCAAACAGTCCTCCTAGCCAGAGAAGACTTAGCAGAGATCAAATAGCCCTCCTAGCCAGAGAAGACAGCAGAGATCAAACAGCCCTCCTAACGAGAGAAGACTTAGAGGAGATCAAACAGTCCTCCTAACCTAGAAAAGACTTATCAGAGATCAAACAGCCCTCCTAGCCAGAGAAGACTTAGCAGAGATCAAACATTCCTCCTAACCAGATAAGACTTAGCAGAGATCAAACAGCCCTCCTAGCCAGAGAAGAGTTAGCAGAGATCAAACAGTCCTCCTAACCAGAGAAGACTTAGCAGAGATCAAACAGTCCTCCTAACCAGAGAAGACTTAGCAAAGATCAAACAGTCCTCCTAACCAGAGAAGACTTAGCAGAGATCAAACAGTCTTCCTAATGAGAGAAGACTTAGCAGAGATCAAACAGTCCTCCTAACCCGAGAAGAATTAGTAGAGCTCAAAAAGCCCTCCTACTCAAAGAAGACTTAGCAGAGATCAAACAGCCCTCCTAACGAGAGAAGACTTAGAGGAGATCAAACAGTCCTCATAACCTAGAAAAAGACTTAGAGGAGATCAAACAGTCCTCCTAACCTAGAAAATAGTTATCAGAGATCAAACAGCGCTCCTAGCCAGAGAAGACTTAGCAGAGATCAAACAGTCCTCCTAACCAGAGAAGACTTAGCAGAGATCAAACAGTCCTCCTAACCAGAGAAGACTTAGCAGAGATCAAACAGCCCTATTAACCAGAGAAGACTTAGCAGAGATCAATAAGCCCTCCTAGCCAGAGAAGAGTTACCAGAGATCAAACAGTCCTCCTAACCAGAGAAGACTTAGCAGAGATCAAACAGCCCTCCTAAGCAGAGAAGACTTAGCAGAGATCAAACAGTCTTCCTAATGAGAGAAGACTTAGCAGAGATCAAACAGTCTTCCTAATGAGAGAAGACTTAGCAGAGATCAAACAGTCCTCCTAGCCAGAGAAGAATTAACAGAGATCAAACAGCCCTCCTAATCAGAGAAGACTTAGCAGAGATCAAACAGCCCTCCTAACAAGAGAAGACTTAGCAGAGATCAAACAGTCCTCCTAACCAGAGAAGAATTAGCAGAGATCAAACAGCCCTCCTAATCAGAGAAGACTTAGCAGAGATCAAAAAGCTCTCCTAGCCAGAGAAGACTTAGCAAAGATCAAACAGTCCTCCTAACCAGAGAAGACTTAGCAGAGATCAAACAGTCTTCCTAATGAGAGAAGACTTAGCAAAGATCAAACAGTCCTCCTAACCAGAGAATAATTAGTAGAGCTCAAAAAGCCCTCCTAACCAGAGAAGACTTAGAGGAGATCAAACAGTCCTCCTAACCTAGAAAAGACTTATCAGAGATCAAACAGCCCTCCTAGTCAGAGAAGACTTAGCAGAGATCAAACAGTCCTCCTAACCAGATAAGACTTAGCAGAGATCAAACAGCCCTCCAAACCAGATAAGACTTAGCAGAGATCAAACAGCCCTCCAAGCCAGAGAAGTTAGCAGAGATCAAACAGTCCTCCTAACCAGAGAAGACTTAGCAGAGATCAAACAGTCCTCCTAACCAGAGAAGACTTAGAAGAGATCAAACAGTCTTCCTAATGAGAGAAGACTTAGCAGAGATCAAACAGCCCTCCTAACGAGAGAAGACTTAGAGGAGATCAAACAGTCCTCCTAACCTAGAAAAGACTTAAAGGAGATCAAACATTCCTCCTAACCTAGAAAATAGTTATCAGAGATCAAACAGCGCTCCTAGCCAGAGAAGACTTAGCAGAGATCAAACAGTCCTCCTAGCCAGAGAAGACAGCAGAGATCAAACAGCCCTCCTAACCAGAGAAGACTTAGCAGAGATCAAACAGCCCTCCTAACGAGAGAAGACTTAGAGGAGATCAAACAGTCCTCCTAACCTAGAAAAGACTTATCAGAGATCAAACAGCCCTCCTAGCCAGAGAAGACTTAGCAGAGATCAAACATTCCTCCTAACCAGATAAGACTTAGCAGAGATCAAACAGCCCTCCTAGCCAGAGAAGAGTTAGCAGAGATCAAACAGTCCTCCTAACCAGAGAAGACTTAGCAGAGATCAAACAGTCCTCCTAACCAGAGAAGACTTAGCAGAGATCAAACAGCCCTCCTAGCCAGAGAAGACTTAGCAAAGATCAAACAGTCCTCCTAACCAGAGAAGACTTAGCAGAGATCAAACAGTCTTCCTAATGAGAGAAGACTTAGCAGAGATCAAACAGTCCTCCTAACCAGAGAAGAATTAGTAGAGCTCAAAAGCCCTCCTAATCAAAGAAGACTTAGCAGAGATCAAACAGCCCTCCTAACGAGAGAAGACTTAGAGGAGATCAAACAGTCCTCATAACCTAGAAAAGACTTAGAGGAGATCAAACAGTCCTCCTAACCTAGAAAATAGTTATCAGAGATCAAACAGCGCTCCTAGCCAGAGAAGACTTAGCAGAGATCAAACAGTCCTCCTAACCAGAGAAGACTTAGCAGAGATCAAACAGTCCTCCTAACCAGAGAAGACTTAGCAGAGATCAAACAGCCCTATTAACCAGAGAAGACTTAGCAGAGATCAATAAGCCCTCCTAGCCAGAGAAGAGTTACCAGAGATCAAACAGTCCTCCTAACCAGAGAAGACTTAGCAGAGATCAAACAGCCCTCCTAACAAGAGAAGACTTAGCAGAGATCAAACAGTCCTCCTAACCAGAGAAGAATTAGCAGAGATCAAACAGCCCTCCTAATCAGAGAAGACTTAGCAGAGATCAAACATTCTTCCTAATGAGAGAAGACTTAGCAAAGATCAAACAGTCCTCCTAACCAGAGAATAATTAGTAGAGCTCAAAAAGCCCTCCTAACCAGAGAAGACTTAGAGGAGATCAAACAGTCCTCCTAAACTAGAAAAGACTTATCAGAGATCAAACAGCCCTCCTAGCCAGAGAAGACTTAGCAGAGATCAAACAGTCCTCCTAACCAGATAAGACTTAGCAGAGATCAAACAGCCCTCCTAGCCAGAGAAGACTTAGCAGAGATCAAACAGTCCTCCTAACCAGAGAAGACTTAGCAGAGATCAAACAGTCCTCCTAGCCAGAGAAGACTTAGCAGAGATCAAACAGTCCTCCTAACCAGAGAAGACTTAGCAGAGATCAAACAGCCCTCCTAACCAGAGAAGACTTAGCAGAGATCAAACAGTCCTCCTAACCAGAGAAGACTTAGCAGAGATCAAACAGCCCTCCTAGCCAGAGAAGACTTAGCAAAGATCAAACAGTCATCCTAACCAGAGAAGACTTAGCAGAGATCAAACAGTCTTCATAATGAGAGAAGACTTAGCAGAGATCAAATAGTCCTCCTAACCATAGAATAATTAGTAGAGCTCAAAAAGCCCTCCTAATCAAAGAAGACTTAGCAGAGATCAAACAGCCCTCCTAACGAGAGAAGACTTAGAGGAGATCAAACAGTCCTCCTAACCTAGAAAAGACTTAAAGGAGATCAAACAGTCCTCCTAACCTAGAAAATAGTTATCAGAGATCAAACAGCGCTCCTAGCCAGAGAAGACTTAGCAGAGATCAAACAGTCCTCCTAGCCAGAGAAGACTTAGCAGAGATCAAACAGCCCTCCTAGCCAGAGAAGACAGCAGAGATCAAACAGCCCTCCTAACCAGAGAAGACTTAGCAGAGATCAAACAGCCCTCCTAACGAGAGAAGACTTAGAGGAGATCAAACAGTCCTCCTAACCTAGAAAAGACTTATCAGAGATCAAACAGCCCTCCTAGCCAGAGAAGACTTAGCAGAGATCAAACATTCCTCCTAACCAGATAAGACTTAGCAGAGATCAAACAGCCCTCCTAGCCAGAGAAGAGTTAGCAGAGATCAAACAGTCCTCCTAACCAGAGAAGACTTAGCAGAGATCAAACAGTCCTCCTAACCAGAGAAGACTTAGCAGAGATCAAACAGCCCTCCTAGCCAGAGAAGACTTAGCAAAGATCAAACAGTCCTCCTAACCAGAGAAGACTTAGCAGAGATCAAACAGTCTTCCTAATGAGAGAAGACTTAGCAGAGATCAAACAGTCCTCCTAACCAGAGAAGAATTAGTAGAGCTCAAAAAGCCCTCCTAATCAAAGAAGACTTAGCAGAGATCAAACAGCCCTCCTAACGAGAGAAGACTTAGAGGAGATCAAACAGTCCTCATAACCTAGAAAAGACTTAGAGGAGATCAAACAGTCCTCCTAACCTAGAAAATAGTTATCAGAGATCAAACAGCGCTCCTAGCCAGAGAAGACTTAGCAGAGATCAAACAGTCCTCTTAACCAGAGAAGACTTAGCAGAGATCAAACAGTCCTCCTAACCAGAGAAGACTTAGCAGAGATCAAACAGCCCTATTAACCAGAGAAGACTTAGCAGAGATCAATAAGCCCTCCTAGCCAGAGAAGAGTTACCAGAGATCAAACAGTCCTCCTAACCAGAGAAGACTTAGCAGAGATCAAACAGCCCTCCTAAGCAGAGAAGACTTAGCAGAGATCAAACAGTCCTCCTAACCAGAGAAGAATTAACAGAGATCAAACAGCCCTCCTAATCAGAGAAGACTTAGCAGAGATCAAACAGCCCTCCTAACAAGAGAAGACTTAGCAGAGATCAAACAGTCCTCCTAACCAGAGAAGAATTAGCAGAGATCAAACAGCCCTCCTAATCAGAGAAGACTTAGCAGAGATCAAACAGCTCTCCTAGCCAGAGAAGACTTAGCAAAGATCAAACAGTCCTCCTAACCAGAGAAGACTTAGCAGAGATCAAACAGTCTTCCTAATGAGAGAAGACTTAGCAAAGATCAAACAGTCCTCCTAACCAGAGAATAATTAGTAGAGCTCAAAAAGCCCTCCTAACCAGATAAGACTTAGAGGAGATCAAACAGTCCTCCTAACCTAGAAAAGACTTATCAGAGATCAAACAGCCCTCCTAGCCAGAGAAGACTTAGCAGAGATCAAACAGTCCTCCTAACCAGTTAAGACTTAGCAGAGATCAAACAGCCCTCCTAGCCAGAGAAGTTAGCAGAGATCAAACAGTCCTCCTAACCAGAGAAGACTTAGCAGAGATCAAACAGTCCTCCTAGCCAGAGAAGACTTAGCAGAGATCAAACAGTCCTCCTAACCAGAGCAGAGATCAAACAGCCCTCCTAACCAGAGAAGACTTAGCAGAGATCAAACAGTCCTCCTAACCAGAGAAGACTTAGCAGAGATCAAACAGTCTTCATAATGAGAGAAGACTTAGCAGAGATCAAATAGTCCTCCTAACCATAGAATAATTAGTAGAGCTCAAAAAGCCCTCCTAATCAAAGAAGACTTAGCAGAGATCAAACAGCCCTCCTAACGAGAGAAGACTTAGAGGAGATCAAACAGTCCTCCTAACCTAGAAAAGACTTAAAGGAGATCAAACAGTCCTCCTAACCTAGAAAATAGTTATCAGAGATCAAACAGCGCTCCTAGCCAGAGAAGACTTAGCAGAGATCAAACAGTCCTCCTAGCCAGAGAAGACTTAGCAGAGATCAAACAGCCCTCCTAGCCAGAGAAGACAGCAGAGATCAAACAGCCCTCCTAACCAGAGAATACTTAGCAGAGATCAAACAGCCCTATTAACCAGAGAGACTTAGCAGAGATCAAACAGCCCTATTAACCAGAGAAGACTTAGCAGAGATCAATAAGCCCTCCTAGCCAGAGAAGAGTTAGCAGAGATCAAACAGTCCTCCTAACCAGAGAAGACTTAGCAGAGATCAAACAGCCCTCCTAAGCAGAGAAGACTTAGCAGAGATCAAACAGTCTTCCTAATGAGAGAAGACTTAGCAGAGATCAAACAGTCTTCCTAATGAGAGAAGACTTAGCAGAGATCAAACAGTCCTCCTAACCAGAGAAGAATTAGCAGAGATCAAACAGCCCTCCTAATCAGAGAAGACTTAGCAGAGATCAAACAGCCCTCCTAACAAGAGAAGACTTAGCAGAGATCAAACAGTCCTCCTAACCAGAGAAGAATTAGCAGAGATCAAAAAGCCCTCCTAATCAGAGAAGACTTAGCAGAGATCAAACAGCTCTCCTAGCCAGAGAAGACTTAGCAAAGATCAAACAGTCCTCCTAACCAGAGAAGACTTAGCAGAGATCAAACAGTCTTCCTAATGAGAGAAGACTTAGCAAAGATCAAACAGTCCTCCTAACCAGAGAATAATTAGTAGAGCTCAAAAAGCCCTCCTAACCAGAGAAGACTTAGAGGAGATCAAACAGTCCTCCTAACCTAGAAAATACTTATCAGAGATCAAACAGCCCTCCTAGCCAGAGAAGACTTAGCAGAGATCAAACAGTCCTCCTAACCAGATAAGACTTAGCAAAGATCAAACAGCCCTCCTAGCCAGAGAAGTTAGCAGAGATCAAACAGTCCTCCTAACCAGAGAAGACTTAGCAGAGATCAAACAGTCCTCCTAACCAGAGAATACTTAGCAGAGATCAAACAGTCTTCATAATGAGAGAAGACTTAGCAGAGAACAAATAGTCCTCCTAACCATAGAATAATTAGTAGAGCTCAAAAAGCCCTCCTAATCAAAGAAGACTTAGCAGAGATCAAACAGCCCTCCTAACGAGAGAAGACTTAGAGGAGATCAAACAGTCCTCCTAACCTAGAAAAGACTTAAAGAGATCAAACAGTCCTCCTAACCTAGAAAATAGTTATCAGAGATCAAACAGCGCTCCTAGCCAGAGAAGACTTAGCAGAGATCAAACAGTCCTCCTAGCCAGAGAAGACTTAGCAGAGATCAAACAGCCCTCCTAGCCAGAGAAGACAGCAGAGATCAAACAGCCCTCCTACCAGAGAATACTTAGCAGAGATCAAACAGCCCTATTAACCAGAGAGACTTAGCAGAGATCAAACAGCCCTATTAACCAGAGAAGACTTAGCAGAGATCAATAAGCCCTCCTAGCCAGAGAAGAGTTAGCAGAGATCAAACAGTCCTCCTAACCTAGAAAAGACTTATCAGAGATCAAACAGCCCTCCTAGCCAGAGAAGACTTAGCAGAGATCAAACATTCCTCCTAACCAGATAAGACTTAGCAGAGATCAAACAGCCCTCCTAGCCAGAGAAGAGTTAGCAGAGATCAAACAGCCCTCCTAACCAGAGAAGACTTAGCAGAGATCAAACAGTCCTCCTAACCAGAGAAGACTTAGCAGAGATCAAACAGCCCTCCTAGCCAGAGAAGACTTAGCAAAGATCAAACAGTCCTCCTAACCAGAGAAGACTTAGCAGAGATCAAACAGTCTTCCTAATGAGAGAAGACTTAGCAGAGATCAAACAGTCCTCCTAACCAGAGAATAATTAGTAGAGCTCAAAAAGCCCTCCTAATCAAAGAAGACTTAGCAGAGATCAAACAGCCCTCCTAACGAGAGAAGACTTAGAGGAGATCAAACAGTCCTCATAACCTAGAAAAGACTTAGAGGAGATCAAACAGTCCTCCTAACCTAGAAAATAGTTATCAGAGATCAAACAGCGCTCCTAGCCAGAGAAGACTTAGCAGAGATCAAACAGTCCTCCTAACCAGAGAAGACTTAGCAGAGATCAAACAGTCCTCCTAACCAGAGAAGACTTAGCAGAGATCAAACAGCCCTATTAACCAGAGAAGACTTAGAAGAGATCAATAAGCCCTCCTAGCCAGAGAAGAGTTACCAGAGATCAAACAGTCCTCCTAACCAGAGAAGACTTAGCAGAGATCAAACAGCCCTCCTAAGCAGAGAAGACTTAGCAGAGATCAAACAGTCTTCCTAATGAGAGAAGACTTAGCAGAGATTAAACAGTCTTCCTAATGAGAGAAGACTTAGCAGAGATCAAACAGTCCTCCTAACCAGAGAAGAATTAACAGAGATCAAACAGCCCTCCTAATCAGAGAAGACTTAGCAGAGATCAAACAGCCCTCCTAACAAGAGAAGACTTAGCAGAGATCAAACAGTCCTCCTAACCAGAGAAGAATTAGCAGAGATCAAACAGCCCTCCTAATCAGAGAAGACTTAGCAGAGATCAAACAGCTCTCCTAGCCAGAGAAGACTTAGCAAAGATCAAACAGTCCTCCTAACCAGAGAAGACTTAGCAGAGATCAAACAGTCTTCCTAATGAGAGAAGACTTAGCAAAGATCAAACAGTCCTCCTAACCAGAGATTAATTAGTAGAGCTCAAAAAGCCCTCCTAGCCAGAGAAGACAGCAGAGATCAAACAGCCCTCCTAACCAGAGAATACTTAGCAGAGATCAAACAGCGCTCCTAGCCAGAGAAGACTTAGCAGAGATCAAACAGTCCTCCTAACCAGATAAGACTTAGCAGAGATCAAACAGCCCTCCTAGCCAGAGAAGTTAGCAGAGATCAAACAGTCCTCCTAACCAGAGAAGACTTAGCAGAGATCAAACAGTCCTCCTAGCCAGAGAAGACTTAGCAGAGATCAAACAGTCCTCCTAACCAGAGAAGACTTAGCAGAGATCAAACAGTCCTCCTAACCAGAGAAGTCTTAGCAGAGATCAAACAGCCCTCCTAGCCAGAGAAGACTTAGCAAAGATCAAACAGTCATCCTAACCAGAGAAGACTTAGCAGAGATCAAACAGTCTTCATAATGAGCGAAGACTTAGCAGAGATCAAATAGTCCTCCTAACCATAGAATAATTAGTAGAGCTCAAAAAGCCCTCCTAATCAAAGAAGACTTAGCAGAGATCAAACAGCCCTCCTAACGAGAGAAGACTTAGAGGAGATCAAACAGTCCTCCTAACCTAGAAAAGACTTAAAGGAGATCAAACAGTCCTCCTAACCTAGAAAATAGTTATCAGAGATCAAACAGTCCTCCTAGCCAGAGAAGACTTAGCAGAGATCAAACAGTCCTTCTAGCCAGAGAAGACTTAGCAGAGATCAAACAGTCCTCCTAGCCAGAGAAGACTTAGCAGAGATCAAAGAGTCCTCCTAACCAGAGAAGACAGCAGAGATCAAACAGCCCTCCTAACCAGAGAATACTTAGCAGAGATCAAACAGCCCTATTAACCAGAGAGACTTAGCAGAAATCAAACAGCCCTATTAACCAGAGAAGACTTAGCAGAGATCAATAAGCCCTCCTAGCCAGAGAAGAGTTAGCAGAGATCAAACAGTCCTCCTAACCTAGAAAAGACTTATCAGAGATCAAACAGCCCTCCTAGCCAGAGAAGACTTAGCAGAGATCAAACAGTCCTCCTAACCAGATAAGACTTAGCAGAGATCAAACAGCCCTCCTAGCCAGAGAAGAGTTAGCAGAGATCAAACAGTCCTCCTAACCAGAGAAGACTTAGCAGAGATCAAACAGTCCTCCTAACCAGAGAAGACTTAGCTGAGATCAAACAGCCCTCCTAGCCAGAGAAGACTTAGCAAAGATCAAACAGTCCTCCTAACCAGAGAAGACTTAGCAGAGATCAAACAGTCTTCCTAATGAGAGAAGACTTAGCAGAGATCAAACAGTCCTCCTAACCAGAGAAGAATTAGTAGAGCTCAAAAAGCCCTCCTAATCAAAGAAGACTTAGCAGAGATCAAACAGCCCTCCTAACGAGAGAAGACTTAGAGGAGATCAAACAGTCCTCATAACCTAGAAAAGACTTAGAGGAGATCAAACAGTCCTCCTAACGTAGAAAATAGTTATCAGAGATCAAACAGCGCTCCTAGCCAGAGAAGACTTAGCAGAGATCAAACAGTCCTCCTAACCAGAGAAGACTTAGCAGAGATCAAACAGCCCTCCTAATCAGAGAAGAATTAGCAGAGATCAAACAGCTCTCCTAGCCAGAGAAGACTTAGCAAAGATCAAACAGTCCTCCTAACCAGAGAAGACTTAGCAGAGATCAAACAGTCTTCCTAATGAGAGAAGACTTAGCAAAGATCAAACAGTCCTCCTAACCAGAGAATAATTAGTAGAGCTCAAAAAGCCCTCCTAACCAGAGAAGACTTAGAGGAGATCAAACAGTCCTCCTAACCTAGAAAAGACTTATCAGAGATCAAACAGCCCTCCTAGCCAGAGAAGACTTAGCAGAGATCAAACAGTCCTCCTAACCAGAGAAGAATTAACAGAGATCAAACAGCCCTCCTAATCAGAGAAGACTTAGCAGAGATCAAACAGCCCTCCTAACAAGAGAAGACTTAGCAGAGATCAAACAGTCCTCCTAACCAGAGAAGAATTAGCAGAGATCAAACAGCCCTCCTAATCAGAGAAGACTTAGCAGAGATCAAACAGCTCTCCTAGCCAGAGAAGACTTAGCAAAGATCAAACAGTCCTCCTAACCAGAGAAGACTTAGCAGAGATCAAACAGTCCTCCTAGCCAGAGAAGACTTAGCAGAGATCAAACAGTCCTCCTAACCAGAGAAGACTTAGCAGAGATCAAACAGTCCTCCTAACCAGAGAAGTCTTAGCAGAGATCAAACAGCCCTCCTAGCCAGAGAAGACTTAGCAAAGATCAAACAGTCATCCTAACCAGAGAAGACTTAGCAGAGATCAAACAGTCTTCATAATGAGCGAAGACTTAGCAGAGATCAAATAGTCCTCCTAACCATAGAATAATTAGTAGAGCTCAAAAAGCCCTCCTAATCAAAGAAGACTTAGCAGAGATCAAACAGCCCTCCCTAACGAGAGAAGACTTAGAGGAGATCAAACAGTCCTCCTAACCTAGAAAAGACTTAAAGGAGATCAAACAGTCCTCCTAACCTAGAAAATAGTTATCAGAGATCAAACAGTCCTCCTAGCCAGAGAAGACTTAGCAGAGATCAAACAGTCCTTCTAGCCAGAGAAGACTTAGCAGAGATCAAACAGTCCTCCTAGCCAGAGAAGACTTAGCAGAGATCAAAGAGTCCTCCTAACCAGAGAAGACAGCAGAGATCAAACAGCCCTCCTAACCAGAGAATACTTAGCAGAGATCAAACAGTCCTCCTAACCAGAGAAGAATTAGCAGAGATCAAACAGCCCTCCTAATCAGAGAAGACTTAGCAGAGATCAAACAGCTCTCCTAGCCAGAGAAGACTTAGCAAAGATCAAACAGTCCTCCTAACCAGAGAAGACTTAGCAGAGATCAAACAGTCTTCCTAATGAGAGAAGACTTAGCAAAGATCAAACAGTCCTCCTAACCAGAGATTAATTAGTAGAGCTCAAAAAGCCCTCCTAGCCAGAGAAGACAGCAGAGATCAAACAGCCCTCCTAACCAGAGAATACTTAGCAGAGATCAAACAGCGCTCCTAGCCAGAGAAGACTTAGCAGAGATCAAACAGTCCTCCTAACCAGATAAGACTTAGCAGAGATCAAACAGCCCTCCTAGCCAGAGAAGATTAGCAGAGATAAAACAGTCCTCCTAACCAGAGAAGACTTAGCAGAGATCAAACAGTCCTCCTAGCCAGAGAAGACTTAGCAGAGATCAAACAGTCCTCCTAACCAGAGAAGACTTAGCAGAGATCAAACAGTCCTCCTAACCAGAGAAGTCTTAGCAGAGATCAAACAGCCCTCCTAGCCAGAGAAGACTTAGCAAAGATCAAACAGTCATCCTAACCAGAGAAGACTTAGCAGAGATCAAACAGTCTTCATAATGAGCGAAGACTTAGCAGAGATCATATAGTCCTCCTAACCATAGAATAATTAGTAGAGCTCAAAAAGCCCTCCTAATCAAAGAAGACTTAGCAGAGATCAAACAGCCCTCCTAACGAGAGAAGACTTAGAGGAGATCAAACAGTCCTCCTAACCTAGAAAAGACTTAAAGGAGATCAAACAGTCCTCCTAACCTAGAAAATAGTTATCAGAGATCAAACAGTCCTCCTAGCCAGAGAAGACTTAGCAGAGATCAAACAGTCCTTCTAGCCAGAGAAGACTTAGCAGAGATCAAACAGTCCTCCTAGCCAGAGAAGACTTAGCAGAGATCAAAGAGTCCTCCTAACCAGAGAAGACAGCAGAGATCAAACAGCCCTCCTAACCAGAGAATACTTAGCAGAGATCAAACAGCCCTATTAACCAGAGAGACTTAGCAGAAATCAAACAGCCCTATTAACCAGAGAAGACTTAGCAGAGATCAATAAGCCCTCCTAGCCAGAGAAGAGTTAGCAGAGATCAAACAGTCCTCCTAACCTAGAAAAGACTTATCAGAGATCAAACAGCCCTCCTAGCCAGAGAAGACTTAGCAGAGATCAAACAGTCCTCCTAACCAGATAAGACTTAGCAGAGATCAAACAGCCCTCCTAGCCAGAGAAGAGTTAGCAGAGATCAAACAGTCCTCCTAACCAGAGAAGACTTAGCAGAGATCATACAGTCCTCCTAACCAGAGAAGACTTAGCTGAGATCAAACAGCCCTCCTAGCCAGAGAAGACTTAGCAAAGATCAAACAGTCCTCCTAACCAGAGAAGAATTAGTAGAGCTCAAAAAGCCCTCCTAATCAAAGAAGACTTAGCAGAGATCAAACAGCCCTCCTAACGAGAGAAGACTTAGAGGAGATCAAACAGTCCTCATAACCTAGAAAAGACTTAGAGGAGATCAAACAGTCCTCCTAACGTAGAAAATAGTTATCAGAGATCAAACAGCGCTCCTAGCCAGAGAAGACTTAGCAGAGATCAAACAGTCCTCCTAACCAGAGAAGACTTAGCATAGATCAAACAGCCCTCCTAATCAGAGAAGAATTAGCAGAGATCAAACAGCTCTCCTAGCCAGAGAAGACTTAGCAAAGATCAAACAGTCCTCCTAACCAGAGAAGACTTAGCAGAGATCAAACAGCCCTCCTAAGCAGAGAAGACTTAGCAGAGATCAAACAGTCTTCCTAATGAGAGAAGACTTAGCAGAGATCAAACAGTCTTCCTAATGAGAGAAGACTTAGCAGAGATCAAACAGTCCTCCTAACCAGAGAAGAATTAGCAGAGATCAAACAGCGCTCCTAGCCAGAGAAGACTTAGCAGAGATCAAACAGCCCTCCTAACCAGAGAATACTTAGCAGAGATCAAACAGCCCTATTAACCAGAGAACTTAGCAGAGATCAAACAGCCCTATTAACCAGAGAAGACTTAGCAGAGATCAATAAGCCCTCCTAGCCAGAGAAGAGTAAGAGGAGATCAAACAGTCCTCATAACCTAGAAAAGACTTAGAGGAGATCAAACAGTCCTCCTAACCTAGAAAATAGTTATCAGAGATCAAACAGCGCTCCTAGCCAGAGAAGACTTAGCAGAGATCAAACAGTCCTCCTAACCAGAGAAGACTTAGCATAGATCAAACAGCCCTCCTAATCAGAGAAGAATTAGCAGAGATCAAACAGCTCTCCTAGCCAGAGAAGACTTAGCAAAGATCAAACAGTCCTCCTAACCAGAGAAGACTTAGCAGAGATCAAACAGCCCTCCTAAGCAGAGAAGACTTAGCAGAGATCAAACAGTCTTCCTAATGAGAGAAGACTTAGCAGAGATCAAACAGTCTTCCTAATGAGAGAAGACTTAGCAGAGATCAAACAGTCCTCCTAACCAGAGAAGAATTAGCAGAGATCAAACAGCGCTCCTAGCCAGAGAAGACTTAGCAGAGATCAAACAGCCCTCCTAACCAGAGAATACTTAGCAGAGATCAAACAGCCCTATTAACCAGAGAGACTTAGCAGAGATCAAACAGCCCTATTAACCAGAGAAGACTTAGCAGAGATCAATAAGCCCTCCTAGCCAGAGAAGAGTTAGCAGAGATCAAACAGTCCTCCTAACCTAGAAAAGACTTATCAGAGATCAAACAGCCCTCCTAGCCAGAGAAGACTTAGCAGAGATCAAACAGTCCTCCTAACCAGATAAGACTTAGCAGAGATCAAACAGCCCTCCTAGCCAGAGAAGAGTTAGCAGAGATCAAACAGTCCTCCTAACCAGAGAACACTTAGCAGAGATCAAACAGTCCTCCTAACCAGAGAAGACTTAGCTGAGATCAAACAGTCCTCCTAACCAGAGAAGACTTAGCAGAGATCAAACAGTCTTCCTAATGAGAGAAGACTTAGCAGAGATCAAACAGTCCTCCTAACCAGAGAAGAATTAGTAGAGCTCAAAAAGCCCTCCTAATCAAAGAAGACTTAGCAGAGATCAAACAGCCCTCCTAACGAGAGAAGACTTAGAGGAGATCAAACAGTCCTCATAACCTAGAAAAGACTTAGAGGAGATCAAACAGTCCTCCTAACCTAGAAAATAGTTATCAGAGATCAAACAGCCCTATTAACCAGAGAAGACTTAGCAGAGATCAATAAGCCCTCCTAGCCAGAGAAGAGTTACCAGAGATCAAACAGTCCTCCTAACCAGAGAAGACTTAGCAGAGATCAAACAGCCCTCCTAAGCAGAGAAGACTTAGCAGAGATCAAACAGTCTTCCTAATGAGAGAAGACTTAGCAGAGATCAAACAGTCCTCCTAACCAGAGAAGAATTAGCAGAGATCAAACAGTCCTCCTAACCAGAGAAGAATTAGTAGAGCTCAAAAGCCCTCCTAATCAAAGAAGACTTAGCAGAGATCAAACAGCCCTCCTAACGAGAGAAGACTTAGAGGAGATCAAACAGTCCTCATAACCTAGAAAAGACTTAGAGGAGATCAAACAGTCCTCCTAACCTAGAAAATAGTTATCAGAGATCAAACAGCGCTCCTAGCCAGAGAAGACTTAGCAGAGATCAAACAGTCCTCCTAACCAGAGAAGACTTAGCAGAGATCAAACAGTCCTCCTAACCAGAGAAGACTTAGCAGAGATCAAACAGCCCTATTAACCAGAGAAGACTTAGCAGAGATCAATAAGCCCTCCTAGCCAGAGAAGAGTTACCAGAGATCAAACAGTCCTCCTAACCAGAGAAGACTTAGCAGAGATCAAACAGCCCTCCTAAGCAGAGAAGACTTAGCAGAGATCAAACAGTCTTCCTAATGAGAGAAGACTTAGCAGAGATCAAACAGTCTTCCTAATGAGAGAAGACTTAGCAGAGATCAAACAGTCCTCCTAACCAGAGAAGAATTAGCAGAGATCAAACAGCGCTCCTAGCCAGAGAAGACTTAGCAGAGATCAAACAGCCCTCCTAACCAGAGAATACTTAGCAGAGATCAAACAGCCCTATTAACCAGAGAGACTTAGCAGAGATCAAACAGCCCTATTAACCAGAGAAGACTTAGCAGAGATCAATAAGCCCTCCTAGCCAGAGAAGAGTAAGAGGAGATCAAACAGTCCTCATAACCTAGAAAAGACTTAGAGGAGATCAAACAGTCCTCCTAACCTAGAAAATAGTTATCAGAGATCAAACAGCGCTCCTAGCCAGAGAAGACTTAGCAGAGATCAAACAGCCCTCCTAACCAGAGAATACTTAGCAGAGATCAAACAGCCCTATTAACCAGAGAGACATAGCAGAGATCAAACAGCCCTATTAACCAGAGAAGACTTAGCAGAGATCAATAAGCCCTCCTAGCCAGAGAAGAGTTAGCAGAGATCAAACAGTCCTCCTAACCTAGAAAAGACTTATCAGAGATCAAACAGCCCTCCTAGCCAGAGAAGACTTAGCAGAGATCAAACAGTCCTCCTAACCAGATAAGACTTAGCAGAGATCAAACAGCCCTCCTAGCCAGAGAAGAGTTAGCAGAGATCAAACAGTCCTCCTAACCAGAGAACACTTAGCAGAGATCAAACAGTCCTCCTAACCAGAGAAGACTTAGCTGAGATCAAACAGCCCTCCTAGCCAGAGAAGACTTAGCAAAGATCAAACAGTCCTCCTAACCAGAGAAGACTTAGCAGAGATCAAACAGTCTTCCTAATGAGAGAAGACTTAGCAGAGATCAAACAGTCCTCCTAACCAGAGAAGAATTAGTAGAGCTCAGAAAGCCCTCCTAATCAAAGAAGACTTAGCAGAGATCAAACAGCCCTCCTAACGAGAGAAGACTTAGAGGAGATCAAACAGTCCTCATAACCTAGAAAATACTTAGAGGAGATCAAACAGTCCTCCTAACCTAGAAAATAGTTATCAGAGATCAAACAGCCCTATTAACCAGAGAAGACTTAGCAGAGATCAATAAGCCCTCCTAGCCAGAGAAGAGTTACCAGAGATCAAACAGTCCTCCTAACCAGAGAAGACTTAGCAGAGATCAAACAGCCCTCCTAAGCAGGGAAGACTTAGCAGAGATCAAACAGTCTTCCTAATGAGAGAAGACTTAGCAGAGATCAAACAGTCCTCCTAACCAGAGAAGAATTAGCAGAGATCAAACAGCCCTCCTAATCAGAGAAGACTTAGCAGAGATCAAACAGCCCTCCTAACAAGAGAAGACTTAGCAGAGATCAAACAGTCCTCCTAACCAGAGAAGAATTAGCAGAGATCAAACAGCCCTCCTAATCAGAGAAGACTTAGCAGAGATCAAACAGCTCTCCTAGCCAGAGAAGACTTAGCAAAGATCAAACAGTCCTCCTAACCAGAGAAGACTTAGCAGAGATCAAACAGTCTTCCTAATGAGAGAAGACTTAGCAAAGATCAAACAGTCCTCCTAACCAGAGAATAATTAGTAGAGCTCAAAAATCCCTCCTAACCAGAGAAGACTTAGAGGAGATCAAACAGTCCTCCTAACCTAGAAAAGACTTATCAGAGATCAAACAGCCCTCCTAGCCAGAGAAGACTTAGCAGAGATCAAACAGTCCTCCTAACCAGATAAGACTTAGCAGAGATCACACAGCCCTCCTAGCCAGAGAAGTTAGCAGAGATCAAACAGTCCTCCTAACCAGAGAAGACTTAGCAGAGATCAAACAGTCCTCCTAGCCAGAGAAGACTTAGCAGAGATCAAACAGTCCTCATAGCCAGAGAAGACTTAGCAGAGATCAAACAGTCCTCCTAACCAGAGAAGACTTAGCAGAGATCAAACAGCCCTCCTAACCAGAGAAGACTTAGCAGAGATCAAACAGTCCTCCTAACCAGAGAAGACTTAGCAGAGATAAAACAGCCCTCCTAGCCAGAGAAGACTTAGCAAAGATCAAACAGTCCTCCTAACCAGAGAAGACTTAGCAGAGATCAAACAGTCTTCCTAATGAGAGAAGACTTAGCAGAGATCAAATAGTCCTCCTAACCAGAGAATAATTAGTAGAGCTCAAAAAGCCCTCCTAATCAAAGAAGACTTAGCAGAGATCAAACAGCCCTCCTAACCAGAGAATACTTAGCAGAGATCAAACAGCCCTATTAACCAGAGAGACTTAGCAGAGATCAAACAGCCCTATTAACCAGAGAAGACTTAGCAGAGATCAAACAGTCCTCCTAGCCAGAGAAGACTTAGCAGAGATCAAACAGTCCTCCTAGCCAGAGAAGACTTAGCAGAGATCAAACAGCCCTCCTAGCCAGAGAAGACAGCAGAGATCAAACAGCCCTCCTAACCAGAGAATACTTAGCAGAGATCAAACAGCCCTATTAACCAGAGAAGACTTAGCAGAGATCAAACAGTCCTCCTAGCCAGAGAAGACTTAGCAGAGATCAAACAGTCCTCCTAGCCAGAAAAGACTTAGCAGAGATCAAACAGCCCTCCTAGCCAGAGAAGACAGCAGAGATCAAACAGCCCTCCTAACCAGAGAATACTTAGCAGAGATCAAACAGCCCTATTAACCAGAGAAGACTTAGCAGAGATCAAACAGTCCTCCTAGCCAGAGAAGACTTAGCAGAGATCAAACAGTCTTCCTAGCCAGAGAAGACTTAGCAGAGATCAAACAGTCCTCCTAACCAGAGAAGACTTAGCAGAGATCAAACAGCCCTCCTAACGAGAGAAGACTTAGAGGAGATCAAACAGTCCTCCTAACCTAGAAAAGACTTATCAGAGATCAAACAGCCCTCCTAGCCAGAGAAGACTTAGCAGAGATCAAACAGTCCTCCTAACCAGATAAGACTTAGTAGAGATCAAACAGCCCTCCTAGCCAGAGAAGAGTTAGCAGAGATCAAACAGTCCTCCTAACCAGAGAAGACTTAGCAGAGATCAAACAGTCCTCCTAACCAGAGAAGACTTAGCAGAGATCAAACAGCCCTCCTAGCCAGAGAAGACTTAGCAAAGATCAAACAGTCCTCCTAACAGAGAAGACTTAGCAGAGATCAAACAGTCCTCCTAACCAGAGAAGACTTAGCAGAGATCAAACAGTCTTCCTAACGAGAGAAGACTTAGCAGAGATCAAACAGTCTTCCTAATGAGAGAAGACTTAGCAGAGATCAAACAGTCCTCCTAACCAGAGAAGAATTAGCAGAGATCAAACAGTCCTCCTAACCAGATAAGACTTAGCAGAGATCAAACAGCCCTCCTAGCCAGAGAAGAGTTTGCAGAGATCAAACAGTCCTCCTAACCAGAGAAGACTTAGCAGAGATCAAACAGCCCTCCTAGCCAGAGAAGACTTAGCAGAGATCAAACAGCCCTCCTAGCCAGAGAATACTTAGAGATCAAACAGCCCTCCTAGCCAGAGAAGTGTTAGCAGAGATCAAACAGTCCTCCTAACCAGAGAAGACCTAGCAGAGATCAACCAGTCCTCCTAACCAGAGAAGACTTAGCAGATATCAAACAGCCCTATTAACCAGAGAAGACTTAGCAGAGATCAAACAGTCCTCCTAACCAGAGAAGACTTAGCAGAGATCAAACAGCCCTATTAACCAGAGAAGACTTAGCAGAGATCAAACAATCCTCCTAGCCAGAGAAGCATGTGTGATCTCAGTCTCTGCAGAGAAGACCTAGCAGAGATCAACCAGTCCTCCTAACCAGAGAAGACTTAGCAGAGATCAAACAGCCCTATTAACCAGAGAATACTTAGCAGAGATCAAACAGTCATCCTAACCAGAGAAGACTTAGCAAAGATCAAACAGTCCTCCTTACCAGAGAAGACTTAGCAGAGATCAAACAGTCCTCCCTAGCCAGAGAAGACTTAGCAGAGATCAAACAGTCTTCCTAATGAGAGAAGACTTAGCAGAGATCAAACAGTCCTCCTAACCAGAGAATAATTAGCAGAGATCAAACAGCCCTCCTAATCAGAGAAGACTTAGCAGAGATCAAACAGCCCTCCTGACGAGAGAAGACTTAGAGGAGATCAAACAGTCCTCCTAACCTAGAAAAGACTTATCAGAGATCAAACAGCCCTCCTAGCCAGAGAAGACTTAGAAGAGATCAAACAGTCCTCCTAACCAGATAAGACTTAGCAGAGATCAAACAGCCCTCCTAGCCAGAGAATACTTAGAGATCAAACAGCCCTCCTAGCCAGAGAAGTGTTAGCAGAGATCAAACAGTCCTCCTAACCAGAGAAGACTTAGCAGAGATCAAATAGTCCTCCTAACCAGAGAAGACTTAGCAAAGATTAAACAGTCCTCCTAACCAGAGAAGACTTAGCAGAGATCAAACAGTCCTCCTAGCCAGAGAAGACTTAGCAGAGATCATACAGTCCTCCTAGCCAGAGAAGACTTAGAAGAGATCAAACAGTCCTCCTAGCCAGAGAAGACTTAGCAGAGATCAAACAGTCCTCTTAACCAGATAAGACTTAGCAGAGATCAAACAGTCTTCCTAATGAGAGAAGACTTAGCAGAGATCAAACAGTCCTCCTAACCAGAGAAGACTTAGCAGAGATCAAACAGTCCTCCTAACCAGAGAAGACTTAGCAGAGATCAAACAGCCCTCCTAGCCAGAGAAGACCTAGCAGAGATCAACCAGTCCTCCTAACCAGAGAAGACTAAGCAGATATCAAACAGCCCTATTAACCAGAGAAGACTTAGCAGAGATCAAACAGTCCTCCTAACCAGAGAAGACTTAGCAGAGATCAAACAGCCCTATTAACCAGAGAAGACTTAGCAGAGATCAAACAATCCTCCTAGCCAGAGAAGCATGTGTGATCTCAGTCTCTGCAGAGAAGACCTAGCAGAGATCAACCAGTCCTCCTAACCAGAGAAGACTTAGCAGAGATCAAACAGCCCTATTAACCAGAGAATACTTAGCAGAGATCAAACAGTCATCCTAACCAGAGAAGACTTAGCAAAGATCAAACAGTCCTCCTTACCAGAGAAGACTTAGCAGAGATCAAACAGTCCTCCTAGCCAGAGAAGACTTAGCAGAGATCAAACAGTCTCCCTAATGAGAGAAGACTTAGCAGAGATCAAACAGTCCTCCTAACCAGAGAATAATTAGCAGAGATCAAACAGCCCTCCTAATCAGAGAAGACTTAGCAGAGATCAAACAGTCCTCCTAGCCAGAGAAGACTTAGCAGAGATCAAACAGTCCTCCTAACCAGAGAATAATTAGCAGAGATCAAACAGCCCTCCTAATCAGAGAAGACTTAGCAGAGATCAAACAGCCCTCCTGACGAGAGAAGACTTAGAGGGAGATCAAACAGTCCTCCTAACCTAGAAAAGACTTATCAGAGATCAAACAGCCCTCCTAGCCAGAGAAGACTTAGAAGAGATCAAACAGTCCTCCTAACCAGATAAGACTTAGCAGAGATCAAACAGCCCTCCTAGCCAGAGAATACTTAGAGATCAAACAGCCCTCCTAGCCAGAGAAGTGTTAGCAGAGATCAAACAGTCCTCCTAACCAGAGAAGACTTAGCAGAGATCAAATAGTCCTCCTAACCAGAGAAAACTTAGCAGAGATCAAACAGTCCTCCTAACCAGAGAAGACTTAGCAGAGATCAAACAGTCCTCCTAGCCAGAGAAGACTTAGCAGAGATCATACAGTCCTCCTAGCCAGAGAAGACTTAGAAGAGATCAAACAGTCCTCCTAGCCAGAGAAGACTTAGCAGAGATCAAACAGTCCTCTTAACCAGATAAGACTTAGCAGAGATCAAACAGTCTTCCTAATGAGAGAAGACTTAGCAGAGATCAAACAGTCCTCCTAACCAGAGAAGACTTAGCAGAGATCAAACAGTCCTCCTAACCAGAGAAGTCTTAGCAGAGATCAAACAGCCCTCCTAGCCAGAGAAGACCTAGCAGAGATCAACCAGTCCTCCTAACCAGAGAAGACTTAGCAGATATCAAACAGCCCTATTAACCAGAGAAGACTTAGCAGAGATCAAACAGTCCTCCCTAACCAGAGAAGACTTAGCAGAGATCAAACAGCCCTATTAACCAGAGAAGACTTAGCAGAGATCAAACAATCCTCCTAGCCAGAGAAGCATGTGTGATCTCAGTCTCTGCAGAGAAGACCTAGCAGAGATCAACCAGTCCTCCTAACCAGAGAAGACTTAGCAGAGATCAAACAGCCCTATTAACCAGAGAATACTTAGCAGAGATCAAACAGTCATCCTAACCAGAGAAGACTTAGCAAAGATCAAACAGTCCTCCTTACCAGAGAAGACTTAGCAGAGATCAAACAGTCCTCCTAGCCAGAGAAGACTTAGCAGAGATCAAACAGTCTTCCTAATGAGAGAAGACTTAGCAGAGATCAAACAGTCCTCCTAACCAGAGAATAATTAGCAGAGATCAAACAGCCCTCCTAATCAGAGAAGACTTAGCAGAGATCAAACAGCCCTCCTGACGAGAGAAGACTTAGAGGAGATCAAACAGTCCTCCTAACCTAGAAAAAGACTTATCAGAGATCAAACAGCCCTCCTAGCCAGAGAAGACTTAGAAGAGATCAAACAGTCCTCCTAACCAGATAAGACTTAGCAGAGATCAAACAGTCCTCCTAGCCAGAGAAGACTTAGCAGAGATCAAACAGCCCTCCTAGCCAGAGAATACTTAGAGATCAAACAGCCCTCCTAGCCAGAGAAGTGTTAGCAGAGATCAAACAGTCCTCCTAACCAGAGAAGACTTAGCAGAGATCAAATAGTCCTCCTAACCAGAGAAGACTTAGCAGAGATCAAACAGTCCTCCTAACCAGAGAAGACTTAGCAGAGATCAAACAGTCCTCCTAGCCAGAGAAGACTTAGCAGAGATCATACAGTCCTCCTAGCCAGAGAAGACTTAGAAGAGATCAAACAGTCCTCCTAGCCAGAGAAGACTTAGCAGAGATCAAACAGTCCTATTAACCAGATAAGACTTAGCAGAGATCAAACAGTCTTCCTAATGAGAGAAGACTTAGCAGAGATCAAACAGTCCTCCTAACCAGAGAAGATTTAGCAGAGATCAAACAGCCCTCCTAACCAGAGAAGACTTAGCAGAGATCAAACAGTCCTCCTAACCAGAGAAGACTTAGCAGAGATCAAACGGCCCTATTAACCAGAGAAGACTTAGCAGAGATCAAACAGCCCTATTAACCAGAGATGACTTAGCAGAGATCAAACAATCCTCCTAGCCAGAGAAGACTTAGCAGAGATCAAACAGTCCTCCTAACCAGAGAAGACTTAGCAGAGATCAAACAGCCCTCCTAGCCAGAGAAGACCTAGCAGAGATCAACCAGTCCTCCTAACCAGAGAAGACTTAGCAGATATCAAACAGCCCTATTAACCAGAGAAGACTTAGCAGAGATCAAACAGTCCTCCTAACCAGAGAAGACTTAGCAGAGATCAAACAGCCCTATTAACCAGAGAAGACTTAGCAGAGATCAAACAATCCTCCTAGCCAGAGAAGCATGTGTGATCTCAGTCTCTGCAGAGAAGACCTAGCAGAGATCAACCAGTCCTCCTAACCAGAGAAGACTTAGCAGAGATCAAACAGTCTTCCTAATCAGAGAAGACTTAGCAGAGATCAAACAGTCCTCCTAACCAGAGAAGACTTAGCAGAGATCAAACGGCCCTATTAACCAGAGAAGACTTAGCAGAGATCAAACAGCCCTATTAACCAGAGAATAATTAGCAGAGATCAAACAGCCCTCCTAGCCAGAGAAGATTTAGCAGAGATCAAACAGTCCTCCTAACCAGATAAGACTTAGCAGAGATCAAACAGCCCTCCTAGCCAGAGAAGACTTAGCAGAGATCAAACAGTCCTCCTAACCAGAGAAGACTTAGCAGAGATCAAACAGCCCTCCTAATCAGAGAAGGCTTAGCAGAGAAAAAACAGCCCTCCTAACCAGAGAAGACTTAGAGGAGATCAAACTGTCCTCCTAACCTAGAAAAGACTTAGCAGAGATCAAACAGCCCTCCTAGCCAGAGAAGACTTAGCAGAGATTAAACAGTCGTCCTAACCAGAGAAGATTTAGCAGAGATCAAACAGTCCTCCTAACCAGATAAGACTTAGCATAGATCAAACAGTCTTCCTAATGAGAGAAGACTTAGCAGAGATCAAACAGTCCTCCTAACCAGAGAAGAATTAGTAGAGATCAAACAGCCCTCCTAATCAGAGAAGACTTAGCAGAGATCAAACAGTCCTCCTAACCTAGAAAATACTTATCAGAGATCAAACAGCCCTCCTAGCCAGAGAAGATTTAGCAGAGATCAAACAGTCCTCCTAACCAGATAAGACTTAGCATAGATCAAACAGCCCTCCTAGCCAGAGAAGACTTAGCAGAGATCAAACAGTCCTCCTAACCAGAGAAGACTTAGCAGAGATCAAACAGTCTTCCTAACCAGAGAAGACTTAGCAGAGATCAAACAGTCCTCCTAACCAGAGAATAATTAGCAGAGATCAAACAGCCCTCCTAATCAGAGAAGACTTAGCAGAGATCAAACAGCCCTCCTGACGAGAGAAGACTTAGAAGAGATCAAACAGTCCTCCTAACCTAGAAAAGACTTATCAGAGATCAAACAGCCCTCCTAGCCAGAGAAGATTTAGCAGAGATCAAACAGTCCTCCTAACCAGATAAGACTTAGCAGAGATCAAACAGCCCTCCTAGCCAGAGAAGACTTAGCAGAGAAAAAACAGCCCTCCTAACCAGAGAAGACTTAGAGGAGATCAAACAGTCCTCCTAACCTAGAAAAGACTTAGCAGAGATCAAACAGCCCTCCTAGCCAGAGAAGTCTTAGCAGAGATTAAACAGTCCTCCTAACCAGAGAAGAATTAGCAGAGATCAAACAGTCCTCCTAACCAGAGAAGACTTATCAGAGATCAAACAGTCCTCCTAGCCAGAGAAGACTTAGCAGAGATCAAACAGCCCTATTAACCAGAGAAGACTTAGCAGAGATCAAACAGTCCTCCTAACCAGAGAAGACTTAGCAGAGATCAAACAGCCCTATTAACCAGAGAAGACTTAGCAGAGATCAAACAATCCTCCTAGCCAGAGAAGCATGTGTGATCTCAGTCTCTGCAGAGAAGACCTAGCAGAGATCAACCAGTCCTCCTAACCAGAGAAGACTTAGCAGAGATCAAACAGCCCTATTAACCAGAGAATACTTAGCAGAGATCAAACAGTCATCCTAACCAGAGAAGACTTAGCAAAGATCAAACAGTCCTCCTTACCAGAGAAGACTTAGCAGAGATCAAACAGTCCTCCTAGCCAGAGAAGACTTAGCAGAGATCAAACAGTCTTCCTAATGAGAGAAGACTTAGCAGAGATCAAACAGTCCTCCTAACCAGAGAATAATTAGCAGAGATCAAACAGCCCTCCTAATCAGAGAAGACTTAGCAGAGATCAAACAGCCCTCCTGACGAGAGAAGACTTAGAGGAGATCAAACAGTCCTCCTAACCTAGAAAAGACTTATCAGAGATCAAACAGCCCTCCTAGCCAGAGAAGACTTAGAAGAGATCAAACAGTCCTCCTAACCAGATAAGACTTAGCAGAGATCAAACAGTCCTCCTAGCCAGAGAAGACTTAGCAGAGATCAAACAGCCCTCCTAGCCAGAGAATACTTAGAGATCAAACAGCCCTCCTAGCCAGAGAAGTGTTAGCAGAGATCAAACAGTCCTCCTAACCAGAGAAGACTTAGCAGAGATCAAATAGTCCTCCTAACCAGAGAAGACTTAGCAGAGATCAAACAGTCCTCCTAACCAGAGAAGACTTAGCAGAGATCAAACAGTCCTCCTAGCCAGAGAAGACTTAGCAGAGATCATACAGTTCTCCTAGCCAGAGAAGACTTAGAAGAGATCAAACAGTCCTCCTAGCCAGAGAAGACTTAGCAGAGATCAAACAGTCCTATTAACCAGATAAGACTTAGCAGAGATCAAACAGTCTTCCTAATGAGAGAAGACTTAGCAGAGATCAAACAGTCCTCCTAACCAGAGAAGACTTAGCAGAGATCAAACAGCCCTCCTAACCAGAGAAGACTTAGCAGAGATCAAACAGTCCTCCTAACCAGAGAAGACTTAGCAGAGATCAAACGGCCCTATTAACCAGAGAAGACTTAGCAGAGATCAAACAGCCCTATTAACCAGAGAAGACTTAGCAGAGATCAAACAATCCTCCTAGCCAGAGAAGACTTAGCAGAGATCAAACAGTCCTCCTAACCAGAGAAGACTTAGCAGAGATCAAACAGCCCTCCTAGCCAGAGAAGACCTAGCAGAGATCAACCAGTCCTCCTAACCAGAGAAGACTTAGCAGATATCAAACAGCCCTATTAACCAGAGAAGACTTAGCAGAGATCAAACAGTCCTCCTAACCAGAGAAGACTTAGCAGAGATCAAACAGCCCTATTAACCAGAGAAGACTTAGCAGAGATCAAACAATCCTCCTAGCCAGAGAAGCATGTGTGATCTCAGTCTCTGCAGAGAAGACCTAGCAGAGATCAACCAGTCCTCCTAACCAGAGAAGACTTAGCAGAGATCAAACAGTCTTCCTAATCAGAGAAGACTTAGCAGAGATCAAACAGTCCTCCTAACCAGAGAAGACTTAGCAGAGATCAAACGGCCCTATTAACCAGAGAAGACTTAGCAGAGATCAAACAGCCCTATTAACCAGAGAAGACTTAGCAGAGATCAAACAATCCTCCTAGCCAGAGAAGACTTAGCAGAGATCAAACAGTCCTCCTAACCAGAGAAGACTTAGCAGAGATCAAACAGCCCTCCTAGCCAGAGAAGACCTAGCAGAGATCAACCAGTCCTCCTAACCAGAGAAGACTTAGCAGATATCAAACAGCCCTATTAACCAGAGAAGACTTAGCAGAGATCAAACAGCCCTATTAACCAGAGAAGACTTAGCAGAGATCAAACAATCCTCCTAGCCAGAGAAGCATGTGTGATCTCAGTCTCTGCAGAGAAGACCTAGCAGAGATCAACCAGTCCTCCTAACCAGAGAAGACTTAGCAGAGATCAAACAGTCTTCCTAATGAGAGAAGACTTAGCAGAGATCAAACAGTCCTCCTAACCAGAGAAGACCAACCCTAAGGCCAGTTACCCTCTGATGCCTTTAACCATTTTCTGATTCAGTTGACTGCCAGGCCTAGTGGGCCTAGCAAGGCCAGGATAACCTAAGATCATTTTAGGAGAGACTTTTTTCTCTTATTTAAAGTTATCGGTATGACTTGGTTTAGTGGTGCATGCGTTCATGACAGTCGTAAGCATATACCAGCAGTTACCTTTACCTCTATAGTTAGTCAACTGCAGAGTTGACCCTGCATTTATATCAGGTTTATTACTGTTTCAGACCTGAGTATGATTTATCATCATGCAGCAGTGTTTACATTGATGCTTTTATACTGTATATACTTTGGTTTTAGAAGTGGAGGAGTCACATTATTTTTAATAAAAATAAAAATATATATCCAGTCGGAGAAATACTCCAAACAGCCTGCCCGACCGCTCGGAGGAGTCTGCATGGTCCTAAAGCACACCGTTGCCTTGTTTTGTATCACATTCCAATGATAAAACTGGGAGGGACAAAAATGCAATTTCAGAATGTGTCCCCCCCCCCCGTCCCCAGTGAAAGTTGTCAGTAGTGGTCTAGATTGCAGTGGGTTGTTAAACCCTTCTTATAAACTGTTTTAGATACATCTTCAGGCGACTTTCCGCAACGCAAGACTTCCTTCATTCATTCTGGTCACATGAGCAGTGTCTCTCTGTGTCTCTGTCTCCTCGTCCTGCTCTGAAACACACATGCAGGCAGGCAGGCAGGCACACACACACAACACACACTACACCCCCCCCAGACACGACAATTGGCCATGCATGACTAACACATAAAGCACTTGACCACAAGTCACCTTCAAGCACCCTGACAACACCCTGACAACAACCAACCAATGCCAGAAAACAGGGAGAGGAGAGGAGAGGTTAACATTTTTTTTTTACAATAATGTATGCACTCACTAACTGTAAGTCGCTCTGGATAAGAGCATCTGCTAAATGACTAAAATGTAAATGTAAAATGTAAAAGGCCTGAGAAAGCTGATTGTCAGAGGGGAGATGTGGAGAAGTGGGGGAGGAATGGTGAAGAGAAATAGAGAGAGAACAGAGAGGCAGTGTCCATTACATACCACAGGAGTGAGATAAAGCCTGTAGTGTGGATATGGGTCACTGAACTGACCCACACACACACACACACACACACACACACACACACAGACAGACACAAACACACACGTTTAGGTCTTCTATCCTCGTGGACACCTAACCCTAACCCTAACCCTAATCCTATTTTCCCTAACCTTTAAACCTAACCCTAATCCTAACCCTAACCTTAACCCTTAACTCTATTCCAAACCCTTACCCTAACCCTAATTCTAACCCTAAACTTACTGTGGTATCATGTGATCTCAGTCTCTCCATACAGTACTGTGGTGTCATGTGATCTCAGTCTCTCCATACAGTACTGTGGTGTCATGTGATCTCAGTCTCTCCATACAGTACTGTGGTGTCATGTGATCTCAGTCTCTCCATACAGTACTGTGGTGTCATGTGATCTCAGTCTCTCCCTACAGTACTGTGGTGTCATGTGATAGTATGATCATGTATGGAAGATCTTAGCTGTAAAGGTCTGTTTCCCAAATGGTACCCTATTCCCTACATAGTGTAATATGGGCCCTGGTCAAAATAATATGGTGCTATTTGGGACACAGATATGGTTTATTTTCATACCAAGAAGATCCTAGTCTGATCTGGAATGTCTGAGAAGCAGTATCAACCCAGCTGTTAAAGCTCAGCATGGCATGGGGTACGTCCCACATGGCACCCTGTTTCCTGTGGGCGTGGTCAAAACAAGTGCACTATAAAGGTAATAAGTTGCCATGTGGGACGAAGCCACAGCCCCCCTTTTCCTCCTCCACTTGTAGGGTCAACTAGTACTAATGATTCTGGACATCGCTTCCACACACACACACAGGAAGTGGATTAACAGGAAGTGGATTATCAACATGGAAATGACATTGTGGGACGACAACAGATCAGCTTCTGCTGACCTATGCCACTCTATTTCCCTCACCGCCTTCTCCTTCCAACTCTCTTTCTCTGAATTTCTCTCTCTCTGTTTCCCTCTGGCTTGCTCTACTTCCAACTCTCTATCTCTGTTTCCCTCTGGCTCGCTCTACTTCCAACTCTCTCTCTCTGTTTCCCTCTGGTTTGCTCTACTTCCAACTCTCTCTCTCTGTTTCCCTCTGGCTCGCTCTACTTCCAACTCTCTATCTCTGTTTCCCTCTGGCTCGCTCTACTTCCAACTCTCTATCTCTGTTTCCCTCTGGTTTGCTCTACTTCCAACTCTCTATCTCTGTTTCCCTGTGGCTCGCTCTACTTCCAACTCTCTATCTCTGTTTCCCTCTGGTTCGCTCTACTTCCAACTCTCTATCTCTGTTTCCCTCTGACTCGCTCTACTTCCAACTCTCTCTCTCTGTTTCCCTCTGGTTCGCTCTACTTCCAACTCTCTATCTCTGTTTCCCTCTGGCTCGCTCTACTTCCAACTCTCTCTCTCTCTGTTTTCTCTAGTTCGCTCTACTTCCAACTCTCTATCTCTGTTTCCCTCTGACTCGCTCTACTTCCAACTCTCTCTCTCTGTTTCCCTCTGGTTCGCTCTACTTCCAACTCTCTATCTCTGTTTCCCTCTGGCTCGCTCTACTTCCAACTCTCTCTCTCTGTTTCCCTCTAGTTCGCTCTACTTCCAACTCTCTATCTCTTTTTCCCTCTGACTCGCTCTACTTCCAACTCTCTATCTCTGTTTCCCTCTGACTCGCTCTACTTCCAACTCTCTCTCTCTGTTTCCCTCTGGTTCGCTCTACTTCCAACTCTCTATCTCTGTTTCCCTCTGGCTCGCTCTACTTCCAACTCTCTCTCTCTGTTTCCCTCTAGTTCGCTCTACTTCCAACTCTCTATCTCTTTTTCCCTCTGACTCGCTCTACTTCCAACTCTCTCTCTCTGTTTCCCTCTGGTTCACTCTACTTCCAACTCTCTATCTCTGTTTCCCTCTGACTCGCTCTACTTCCAACTCTCTATCTCTGTTTCCCTCTGGTTTGATCTACTTCCAACTCTCTATCTCTGTTTCCCTCTGACTCGCTCTACTTCCAACTCTCTCACTTTGTTTCCCACTTGCTCTCTTTTCTTCTAACTCTCCCTCTCTCTCTCTCTCTCTCTCTCTCTCTCTCTCTCTCTCTCTCTCTCAACACTCGCTTTCTCTATTGCCAAAAACTCTGCTTGATTTTCTCTCTGTTGCCATGGGTACAGAGTATTTGAGTATATGTTTTTCTCTGTGTGTTTGATGGTTTCCCCAGCTGAGAGTAGAGGTGCTGCCAGGCAGAGAGGAAGTGTTACATATGGGTCAGCCAGGTCATAGCCTTTACTTGATCCATAGCCAGGCCCGGTTGTTCCTGGATCTTTGTTCCTGCTCCAGACTGTTCCAGGCCTGTTCCACTGCCCGGTTGTCCCTAGATCTTTGTTGCTGCTCCAGAATGTTCCAGGCATGTTCCACTGCCTAGTTGTCCCTGGATCTTTGTTGCTGCTCCAGAATGTTCCAGGCCTGTTCCACTGCCTGGTTGTCCCTGGATCTTTGTTGCTGCTCCAGAATGTTCCAGGCCTGTTCCACTGCCCGGTTGTCCCTGGATCTTCGTTCCTGCTCCAGACTGTTCCAGGCCTGTTCCACTGCCCGGTTGTTGATCTGTAAGTATCTGGGAGTTTAGATATTGATCTGGAGGTATCTGGGAGTTTAGATGTGTTGATCTGGAGGTATCTGGGAGTTTAGATGTGTTGATCTGGAGGTATCTGGGAGTTTAGATGTATTGTGTGTTGAGCTGGAGGTATCTGGGAGTTTAGATGTATTAATCTGGAGGTATCTGGGAGTTTAGATGTGTTGATCTGGAGGTATCTGGGAGTTTAGATTTATTGATCTGGAGGTGTCTGGGATTTTAGATGTGTTGTGTGTTGATCTCGAGGTATCTGCGAGCCATAGGACCATTTTAGCTAGGGATCTTTCTAGCACCTGGCTGATTAAACATTGTTCTGAACAACACACATGTTTATTCTCCTCTCTCTCCTTCATACTCTCTCTCTCTCTCTCTCTCTATCTCAACCCCACCTCCCCCTCCTTCTCTCTCTCTCTCTCCCTCCCTCTTTGACAGTGCGTGCTGTTTGGCTGCATCTCTCTCTAATCATTCAGTCTTCAGTCCTCCCCTTGGCCAGCACCCAGCAGATGGTTGTGCGGTGAACCTCAGATGTCATGGCTGACTAATTAGAGATGAGGCTCTGTGTTTAGAGGTTTGAGCTCTGACCACTCTGCTTAGGATCATGTGACTGAAGAAACCTCATCATGCTTGTTGGGTGTGGGTTATTTGGCTGATGCTGGACATACACACAACTGGGAAAGAGCTTCTTGCCTGCCAGCGGAGGGTGAGAGAGAGAGAGAGAGAGAGAGAAAGAGAGAGAGAGAGAAAGAGAGAGAGAGAGTGAGAGAGAGAGAGAGAGAGAGAGAGAGAGAGAGAGAGAGAGAGAGAGAGAGAGAGAGAGAGAGAGAGAGAGAGAGAGAGAGAGAGAGAGAGAGAGAGAGAGAAGCTTGTCCCATGTGACTCAGTTGGTAGAGCGTGGCACTTGCAACGCCAGGTTTGTGGGTTCGATTCCCATGGGGGACCAGTACAAAAATAAGTATGGAAATTGATGCACTCACCACTGTAAATCCAGGGGCGCAACTTAGGTTTTAGAATTGGGAGGACATAACTTGGCGGGTGGTCTGGGGGTACTCCCATTTCTGGGAGCATCTGAAGCTCATTTCCTGCATTTCTACACAATCTAATATGACCCATGGCCCTTCTAGCCGTCTCTATTTAGAACAATAAAAAGTAAGCAAAAATGCCCCCAGTCATCAAGCTAGGTAAGAGATCATTATTAAATGTGTTTAAGTCATTGATAAGACTGAACTATATTTTTGTTCCGTGTAATTCATATCATAGGCCTAATAGTACTGTAGAGCTATTTTTACTTCCACACAATATAGCTGGGTCGCCCCGTCCTGCCCCTAGGGGTCAGGTTTCTGGTGTCCTTTGACAGCTCTTTGGTCTTGGCCATAGTGGAGTTTGGAGTGTGACTGTTTGAGGTTGTGGACAGGTGTCTTTTATATTGATAACAAGTTCAAACAGGTGCCATTAATACAGGTAACGAGTGGAGGACAGAGGAGCCTCTTAAAGAAGAAGTTACAGGTCTGTGAGAGCCAGAAATCTTGCTTGTTTGTAGGTGACCAAATACTTATTTTCCACCATAATTAGCAAATAAATTCATAAAAAAATCCTACAATGAGATTTTCTGGAATTTTTTTCTCAATTTGTCTGTCATAGTTGACGTGTACCTATGATGAAAATTACAGGCCTCTCTCATCTTTTTAAGTGGGAGAACTTGCACAATTGGTGGCTGACTAAATACTTTTTTCCCCCACTGTATCTGTATCCATTCATCATCATCAATAGCGTCTCCCAGGTCTTCCTCACATTTTTGTTTTACATTTTGTGTCATCAGGAAAAGCCTCTATCAACCCTTGATACAGTTTGGAAATCAACTTTAGAGGTTTGTCAGACTGTCTTAAAATAGTTTCAATCTGTGAAGCTTCTTGCTTGTCCAGGGTTTGCTGCACAGAGAGAATGAAGTGTTGTTTCGGCAAAAGTTCAGCTTTGCGCTGTCACAGACTGGCTTCCCTGGCTGCCTGACCTTGATGAGACCCCTGTCACCATCTGATCCTGATCAGATTAGGCATGACAAAGAATTACCTTGGTGTACATTTATACATTATATTATCCATGGATAGAATCAATGGTTAAATAATTGAAATTACCATTATTCAAATTTCCAGACTGTAGCCTACCCATCAACTCAAGATGGAACTTTGTATCCTTTCACTGATTTTTATAATATATTGCAAAATTCACCTGAGCTCCGTAGACTGGTCTTCCCTGGCTGTCTGACCCTGCAGGGACACCTGTCACCATCTAATCCTGCTAAGACATGATGAGCATAGTGTTGTTTCCCGACTGTACACCATGACATTGAAGCCTGTAGAGCTGTTAATACCGTGTCAGTGTGAAAAGTAGGAAATTAGCTAGAGAAACGGACAGATCAATCATGTTACATTGCTATACTGACTAATAAAAAGTCAAATTGCTCTAAAAAAAACATCAGAATGTCGGTCTTCAATCGTTTGGCAGCTGATTTAATTGTTTGATTCAGGTCTAGTGTGGTTGAGGCAAAAACAATAGCTAAAGTTAGTGACCTAGCTAGCTAGCTAACGTTAGCCAACTTTTGGCTAGCTACAGCTAATGGTACAATGGTACGTCATCAAATTTACTTCTGTTGAAACAGGACAAAACAAAGGCTACAAAACATTTACATACACACAACAGCTGTTAGATACTTCTACCTGACAGATAGCTAGCGGCTAGCTAGAGCTGAACTGGCTGTGGTAGCTACTAGCTAGCTAACTAGCTGCTAGTAGCTAGTTCATTCACAGTCGAGAGGGGATGAAACATTAGCTAACGTAACATGTCAGTTACACTACTAGCTCAGCACTGGGAATAAATACTTTTTTCTGTCAAACAGTAGTTACCTTGCCAGCTAGATCAGTCAACTAAAGAGTAGCCAGTTTCTGCTCTGCTTACTTTTACAACTTGGAGAAAAAGCGCAAAACAGACAGCAGCTGCCTCTGTTCAT
Source organism: Coregonus clupeaformis (assembly GCF_020615455.1). NCBI lineage: Eukaryota > Metazoa > Chordata > Actinopteri > Salmoniformes > Salmonidae > Coregonus > Coregonus clupeaformis. Next base: position 43,977 of record NW_025536358.1, read on the forward strand.
CTTTCTCGTGCTGGTCCTATATGCCTGCCTTTCAGCAGCAGCTTTGACTTCACACAGCCTCTCCGCATGCTCTGTGTTGTCCTTGCGGTCCTAAATTCTGCCTCGTAAAGCACACCGGTGCCGCGTTTTGTATCACAGAGCAATGATAAAACTGGGGGGGACAAATACGCGATTTCAGAATGTGGGTGGGTCATGTCCCCGCCGCCCCCAGTGAAAGTTGCACCCATGTGTAAATCGTTCTGAATAAGTGCGTCTGCTAAATCAGGGTTTCCCTGCACGTTTTGATTTGTTTTCCTAGTACTACACAGCTGATTCAAATCATCAAAGCTTCATGATTAGTTGCTTCTTTGAATCATGTGTGTAGTACTAGGAAAAAAATCAAAACGTGCACCCAGGTGGAACCCCAGGACCAAGTTTGGTAAACCGCTAAATGACTCAAATGGGAGGGAAAGAACAAGAGGGACAGAGGGGTGGGAGAGAGAGAGGGGGAAGTAGGGAGGGAACCGGAGAGGAATAGGGGGGAGGGTGAAGGAGGGCGGGAGAGACAGCGAGAGAGAGAGGATCCATGTACACAAACAACAAGTGTGTGGTTAAAATTGGCATAAAACACACACATTTCTTTCCACAGGGCCGGGGGGTGAGACAGGGATGCAGCTTAAGCCCCATCCTCTTCAACATGTATATCAATGAATTGGCGAGGGCACTAGAACAGTCTGCAGCACCTGGCCTCACCCTAATAGAATCTGAAGTCAAATGTCTACTGTTTGCTGATGATCTGGCGCTTCTGTCCCCAACCAAGGAGGGCCTAGAGCAGCACCTATATCTTCTGCACACATTCTGTCAGACCTGGGCCCTGATAGTGAATCTCAGTAAGACAAAAATAAAGGTGTGCCAAAAAAGGTCAATTTGCCAGGACCACGAATACGAATTCCATCTAGACACCGTTGCCGTAGAGCACATAACAAAATATACATACCTCAGCCTAAACATCAACACCACAGGTAACTTCTACAAAGCTGTGAACGATCTGAGAGACAAGGCAAGAAGGGCCTTCTATGCCATCAAAAATAACATAGAATTCGACATACCAATAAGGATCTGTCTAAAAATACTTGAATCAGTTATAGAACCCATTGCCCTTTATGGTTGTGAGGTCTGGGGTCCGCTCACGAACCAAGAATTCACAAAATGGGACAAAAACCTAACTGAAACACAGATAGAGAGACAGAGAGAGAGAGAGACAGAGAGAGACAGAGAGTGAGAGAGAGAATTCACAAAATGGGACAAACACCGAATTGAGACTCTGCATGCAGAATTTGGCAAAAATATCCTCTGTGTACAACGTAAAACACCAAATAATGCATGCAGAGCAGAATTAGGCCGATACCCGCTAATTTTCAAAATCCAGAAAAAAGCAGTTAAATTCTACAACCATCTAAAAGGAAGTGATTCCCAAACCTTCCATAACAAAGCCATCACCTATAGAGATATGAACCTGGAGAAGAGTCCCCTAAGCAAGCTGGTCCTGGGGTTGTGTTCACAAACACAAAGAGACCCCACAGAGCCCCAGGACAGCAACACAATTAGACCCAACCAAATCATGAGAAAACAAAAAGATAATTACTTGACACATTGGAAAGAATTAACAAAAAATCTGAGCAAACTAGAATGCTATTTGGATCTAAACAGAGAGTACACAGGAGGGAGTGAGGGAGAGAGGGAGAGAGGGAGAGATATTTAGCTGCTGAAGACAGACATCCTATTCTTTACAACACTGAGTGACAATGGCTTGATCAGAACAGCATGTTGTTCCACAAACATTCTAATTAATAAGCCATCAATTAGTGTTAGCTAATAAATAGTGGAAATTAGATGAGGACTTTCACTCTTTCATTCTCTCTTTCCTTCACTCGTTCCATTAATATGACGATGTATATTTCTTTCTGTTATAAATGATAAGGTATACTTTGGCACCAACTGTCTTTTTTCTGATTGTGTCCCTCTCGACCCAGAAAGCACATTCCTCCTCTGTTTTTCTCAGTGCATTAGCAGCTACATGATGTCTGACTTTCCTGCAGCCATGCCAGGAAAATTAAGATAAGTGTTGAAGTAGGAGAGGAAGAGAGGAAGTGATGGAGGAAATGGAAGGAGATTGTCCAAATGACAATTATTTGTGGTGGGATTCATGACGAGAGAGAGAGAGAGAGAGAGAGAGGTTGGTAATATGACTAGTCAGCAACAGTCGTGACACTTCTGCTACTTCTCCTGTCTGTGGAATAATAGCAGCAGCATGATGAGCCTATCCCAGAATGTTCTCACACAGCTGAGTGTTGCTCTGTTCTCTCACTGCAACATTTTTATTTTATTTATTTCACCTTTATTTAACCAGGTAAGCCAGTTGAGAACAAGTTCTCATTTACAACTGCGACCTGGCCAAGATAAAGCAAAGCAGTGCGATAAAAACAACAACACAGAGTTACATATGGGGTAAAACAAAACATAAAGTCAAAAATACAACAGAAAATATATATACAGTGTGTGCAAATGTAGCAAGTTATGGAGTTAAGGCAATAAATAGGCCATAGTGCAAAATAATTACAATTAGTATTAATTGCGGCAGGTAGCTTAGTGGTTAAGAGCGTTGTGCCAGTAACCGAAAGGTCGCTGGTTCTAATCCCCGAGCCCACTAGGTGAAAAATCTGTCGATGTGCCCTTGAGCAAGGCACTTAACCCTAATTGCTCCTGTAAGTCGCTCTGGATAAGAGCGTCTGCTAAATGACCAATTAATTATTATTAACACTGGAATGATAGATGTGCAAGAGATCCTCAACACGGGGGCCCCTCAGGGGTGCGTGCTCAGTCCCCTCCTGTACTCTCTGTTCACCCATGACTGCATGGCCAGGCACGACTCCAACACCATCATTAAGTCTGCCGACGACACAACAGTGGTAGGCCTGATCACCGACAACGATGAGACAGCCTATAGGGAGGAGGTCAGAGACCTGGCCGTGTGGTGCCAGGACAACAACCTCTCCCTCAACGTGACCAAGACAAAGGAGATGATTGTGGACTACAGGAAAAAAAAGAGGACTGAGCACGCCCCATTCTCATCGACGGGGCTGTAGTGGAACAGGTTGAGAGCTTCAAGTTCCTTGGTGTCCACATCACCAACGAACTATCATGGTCCAAACACACCAAGACAGTCGTGAAGAAGGCACGACAAAGCCTATTCCCCCTCAGGAGACTGAAAAGATTTGGCATGGGTCCTCAGATCCTCAAAAAATTCTACAGCTGCACCATCGAGAGCATCCTGACTGGTTGCATCACCGCCTGGTATGGCAACTGCTTGGCCTCCGACCGCAAGGCACTACAGAGGGTAGTGCGTACGGCCCAGTACATCACTGGGAACAAGCTTCCTGCCATCCAGGACCTCTATACCAGGCGGTGTCAGAGGAAGGCCCTCAATTGTCAAAGACTCCAGCCACCCTAGTCATAGACTGTTCTCCCTGCTACCGCACGGCAAGCGGTACCGGAGTGCCAAGTCTAGGTCCAAAAGACTTCTCAACAGCTTCTACCCCCAAGCCATAAGACTCCTGAACAGCTAATCATGGCTACCCGGACTATTTGCACTGCCCCCCCACCCCATCCTTTTTACGCTGCTGCTACTCTGTTAATTATTTATGCATAGTCACTTTAACTCTACCCACATGTACATATTACTTCAACTATCTCAACTAGCCGGTGCCCCCGCACATTGACTCTGCACCGGTACTCCCCTGTATATATAGCCTCCCTACAGTTATTTTATTTTACTTCTGCTCTTTTTTTCTCAACACTTTTTTTGTTGTTGTTTTATTTTTACTTTTTTTGTTAAAAATAAATGCACTGTTGGTTAAGGGCTGTAAGTATGCATTTCACTGTAATGTCTGCACCTGTTGTATTCGGCGCATGTGACCAATAAAATTTGATTTGATTTGAGATTATGTGCAAATAGAGATACTGGGGTGCAAATGAGCAAAATAAATAACAATATGGGGATGAGGTAGTTGGGTGGGCTAATTTCAGATGGGCTGTGTACAGGTGCAGTGATCGGTAAGGTGCTCTGACAACTGATGCTTAAAGTTAGTGAGGGAGATAAGAGTCTCCAGCTTCAGAGATTTTTGCAGTTCGTTCCAGTCATTGGCAGCAGAGAACTGGAAGGAATGGTGGCCAAAGGAGGTGTTGGCTTTGGGGATGACCAGTGAGATATACCTGCTGGAGCGCATACTACGGATGGGTGTTGCTATGGTGACCAATGAGCTAAGATAAGGCAGGGATTTGCCTAGCAGTGATTTATAGATGGCCTGGAGCCAGTGGGTTTGGCGACGAATATGTAGTGAGGACCAGCCAACAAGAGCGTACAGGTCACAGTGGTGGGTAGTATATGGGGCTTTGGTGACAAAACGGATGGCACTGTGATAGACTACATCCAATTTGCTGAGTAGAGTGTTGGAGGCTATTTTGTAAATGACATCGCCGAAGTCAAGGATCGGTAGGATAGTCAGTTTTACGAGGGCATGTTTGGCAGCATGAGTAAAGGAGGCTTTGTTGCGAAATAGGAAGCCGATTCTAGATTTAACTTTGGATTGGAGATGCTTAATGTGAGTCTGGAAGGAGAGTTTACAGTCTAACCAGACACCTAGGTATTTGTAGTTGTCCACATACTCTAGGTCAGACCCGTCGAGAGTAGTGATTCTAGTCGGGTGGGCGGGTGCCAGCAGCGTTCGATTGAAGAGCATGCATTTAGTTTTACTTGTGTTTAAGAGCAGTTGGAGGCTACGGAAGGAGTGTTGTATGGCATTGAAGCTCGTTTGGAGGTTTGTTAACACAATGTCCAATGAAGGGCCAGATGTATACAAAATGGTGTCGTCTGCGTAGAGGTGGATATGAGAATCACCGGCAGCAAGAGCGACATCATTGATATACACAGAGAAAAGAGTCGGCCCAATAATTGAACCCTGTGGCACCCCCATAGAGACTGCCATAGGTCCAGACAACAGGCCCTCCGATTTGATACATTGAACTCTATCTGAGAAGTAGTTGGTGAACCAGGCGAGGCATTCATTTGAGAAACCAAGGATATTTAGTCTGCCAATCAGAATGCGGTGGTTGACAGAGTTGAAAGCCTTGGCCAGGTCGATGAAGAGGGCTGCACAGTACTGTCTATTATCGATCGCGGTTATAATATTATTTAGGACCTTGAGCGTGGCTGAGGTGCACCCATGACCAGCTCGGAAACCGGATTGCATAGCGGAGAAGGTACGGTGTGATTCGAAATGGTCGGTGATCTGTTTGTTAACTTGGCTTTCAAAAACTTTCAAAACGCAGGACAGGATTGATATAGGTCTGTAACAGTTTGGATCTAGAGTGTCACCCCCTTTGAAGAGGGGGATGACCGCGGCAGCTTTCCAATCTTTGGGGATCTCAGACGTTACGAAAGAGAGGTTGAACAGGCTAGTAATAGGGGTTTCGACAATTTTGGCGGCTAATTTTAGATTGTATAGCCCAGATGATTTGTAGGGGTCCAGATTTTGCAGCTCTTTCAGAACATCAGCTGTCTGAATTTGTGTGAAGGAGAAGCGGGGGGGCATGGGCAAGTTGCAGTGGAGGGTGCAGAGCTGGTGACCGGGGTAGTGGTAGCCAGGTGGAAAGAATGGCCAGCCGTAGCAAAATGCTTGTTGAAATTCTCGATTATTGTAGATTTATCGGTGGTGATAGTGTTTCCTAGCCTCAGTGCAGTGGCAGCTGGGAGGAGGTGCTCTTATTCTCCATGGACTTTACAGTGTCCCAAAACTTTTTGGAGTTAGTGCTACAGGATGCACATTTCTGTTTGAAAAAGCTAGCCTTTGCTTTCCTAACTGCTTGTGTATATTGGTTCCTAACTTCCCTGAAAAGTTGCATATCGCGGGAGCTATTCGATGCTAATGCAGTACGCCACAGGATGTATTTGTGCTGGTCAAAGGCAGTCAAGTCTGAGGAGAACCAGAGGCTATATCTATTCTTAGTTCTTAATTTTTTGAATGGGGCATGCTTATTTAAGATTGAGAGGAAAGCACTTTTAAAGAACAACCAGGCATCCTCTACTGACGGAATGAGATTGATATCCATCAAGGATACCTGGGCCAGGTCAATTAGGAAGGCCTGCTCACTAAAGTGTTTTAGGGAGCGTTTGACAGTGATGAGGGGTGGTCGTTTGACCGCGGACCCGTTACGGACACAGGCAATAAGGCAGTGATCGCTGAGATCCTGGTTGAACAGCGGAGGTGTATTTAGAGGGTAAGTTAGTGAGGATGATATCTATAACGGTGGCCATGTTTACGGATTTAGGGTTGTACCTGGTAGGTTCCTTGATCATTTGTGTGAGATTGAGGGCATCTATTTTGGATTGTAGGATGGCCGGGGTGTTAAACATATCCCAGTTTAAGTCACCAAGCAGTATGAACTCTGAGGATAGATGGGGGGCAATCAATTCACATATGGTGTCCAGGGCACAGCTGGGGGCTGAGGGGGGTCTGTAGCAAGCGGCAACAGTGAGAGACTTATTTCTGGAAAGGTGGATTTTTAGAAGTAGGAGCTCAAACTGTTTGGGCACAGATCTGGATAGTATGATAGAGCTCTGCAGGCTATCTGTACAGTTGATTGCAACTCCACCCCCTTTGGCAGTTCTATCTAGACGAAAAATGTTGTAGTTGGGGATGGACATTTCTGAATTTTTGATGGCCTTCCTAAGCCAGGATTCAGACACTGCTAGAACATCAGGGTTGGTCGAGTGTGCTAACGCAAGTGAATAACTCAAACTTAGGGAGGAGGCTTCTGATGTTAATATGCAAAAAACCAATGCTTTTACGGTTACAGAAGTCAACAAATGATAGCTCCTGGGGAGTAGGAGTGATACTGGGGGCTGCAGGGCCTGGGTTAACCAACAGAGGAGGACTTGAATAAGGATACGGCTAAAGGCTTTAAGAACTGGTCTTCTAGTGCGTTGGGTACAGAGAGTAAAGGGGGCAGATTTCCGGGCATTGTAGAATAGATTCAGGGCATTATGTACAGACAAGGATATTGAAGAATATGAGTACAGTGGAGGTAAACCTAAGCGTTGGGTAACAATGAAAGAGATAGCATCACTGGAGGCACCGATTGAGCCGGTCTCCGCGTGTATGGGGGGTGGAACAAAGGAGCTATTTGAGGCAGTTTGAGAGGGACTTGGGGCTTTACAGTGAAATTGTATAAGAAGAACTAACTGGAACAGCAATAGGCAAGGCATATTGCCATGGAGAGAGGAATAAAGCAATCACAGCGGGGCTCCGTGTCGACTCTAGGAGGTCCCGTCCAGTTGACAGAGAGGTAGATAGCCGGGAGATGGGCCTGACTCGAGGCTAGCTCAAGGCTGATTAGCCAACAACAACATCTATTTGGTTGCAGCTAGCTAGTTGCGATGATCCGGAGTTAAAGGTCCAGTGATTCAGTGATTCCGGCAGAAAAACCGATATGTTCTGGGTCGATATCGCGCTGTGCAGACAGTGCAGACTGGCCGATAATAGTCCAGGCTAGAGCTGGCTGGTAGGTAGTGCAGGCCACGGACAATGGTGAAAAACCGCTAACGGTGGCTAATAGCAAGTAGCTAGTTAGCTGGCTACTCCTGTCCGGTAGACAGAGAGGTAGATAGCCGGGATATGGGCCTGGCTCGAGGCTAGCTCAAGGCTAACTGGTGCTTGCTTTGGGGGCAGTGGTGATTAGCCAACAGCAACATCCATTCGGTTGTGGCTAGCTAGTTGCGATCCGGTGTTAATGTCCAGTGATTCAGTTATTCCGGCAGAAAATCCGATGTTCTGGGTGAAAACCGCTAACAGTGGCTAATAACAAGTAGCTAGTTAGCTGACTTGCTAGTTTCAACTGGAGATTCTAGATAAAAGGTAAGTCAATAATAGAATCCGTTCCACATTGAGTGAGGTGGGTTGCAGGAAAGTATATTTAGTAGAAGTATGAAAAGTGTGATAGGGAAATATGTAAGAAAAATACAATAAAATACAAAAAACAGGCTATTTACACGGACACACACAGAGTACACGACCGCACTGCTACGCCATCTTGGATACCTGGGTTAGAAACTGATAGGGACTATAGAGAGGGTGTGTTAGAGACTGATAGGGACTATAGAGAGGGTGTGTTAGAGACTGATAGGTACTATAGAGAGGGTGTGTTAAAGACTGATAGGTACTATAGAGAGGGTGAGTTAGAGACTGATATGTACTATAGAGAGGGTGTGTTAGAGACTGATAGGGACTATAGAGAGGGTGTGTTAGAGACTGATATGTACTATAGAGAGGGTGTGTTAGAGACTGATAGGGACTATAGAGAGGGTGTGTGTGTGTGTAAGGGTATGTACTGCAGATGCATGCACATTCCATTCCTGAGGGGGCTTCCTAAATACTACTGCAGGTACAAATGCTTGCCTTACACACACTCTGCCCCCAAACCCCCCCCCCCACAACACACACACTCTCCCTCCTCATTCCATATAAATCTTATCAGCTGCTATGTTCTAATGCAGAGATTAACCCCTGTATGTGGATACAGACCCGCCTGACTCCAGCACAACACTAAACCATTAGCTGACATACTGGGTTATGTGGATACAGACCCGCCTGACTCCAGCACAACACTAAATCATTAGCTGACATACTGGGTTATGTGATTCTTCAATTCCTACATGGAAATTGAGTCCTCTAAGTAAGTTCATATCATTTTACAGAATACTAGCTACAGTGCCTTCAGAAAGTATTATTTCAATGTAGAAATGTTTAGAAACATATTATATTCTTATTTACATATAAGCTTGGCTCCAAAATTACACAATACATTATTTATCATTAATTTCTATTTGGCACAAAACAAACACTAAATGCATCCAACACGTTTGTAGAGTCACAAGCTTGACGTAGTAATTGTGTGCTATGAATATGGGACCAGATACTTACCTTTTGACTACTTTAATACACGTATAAGGCAGGCAGCCTAGGGGTTAAGTGGTCGGGCCAGTAACCGAAAGGTTGCTGGTTCGAAATCCCCAAGCCGACTAGGTGAAACATCTGCCGAGGTGCCCTTGAGCAAGGCACACACCCGTCTGCTTACAGTCTGCACTTTAACCTCATAGTCATTGTATCATTTGGAATCCAAAGTGGAGTACAGAGCCAATACAACAACAACGTGCCACTGTTTCCAACACTGCTGGAGCGCACTGTACCAGGGTCTGGTTTGGAACAGTGCCTCCCTGCCTGACATACGACTAAACCACAGCAGCCACCTCCCTACCATCTCCCTACCACCTCCCTACCATCTCCCTACCACCTCCCTACCATCTCCCTAACATCACCCTACCATCTCCCTAACATCACCCTACCATCTCCCTACCCCCACCCTAACATCTCCCTACCACCACCCTAACATCACCCTACCATCTCCTTACCATCACCCTAACATCACCCTAACATCTCCCTAACATCACCCTACCATCTCCCTAACATCTCCCTACCACCTCCCTACCATCTCCCTAACATCACCCTACCATCTCCTTACCACCATCCTAACATCTCCCTACCACCACCCTAACATCTCCCTAACATCACCCTACCATCTCCCTAACATCACCCTAACATCACCCTCCCATCACCCTACCATCTCCCTAACATCTTCCTACCATTTCCCTAACATCTCCCTACCATCTCCCTAACATCTCCCTACCACCTCCCTACCCTCTCCCTACCACCATCCTAGAATCTCCATACCATCACCCTACCATCTCCCTACCACCACCCTACCATCTCCCTACCATCACCCTACCCTCTCCTTAACATCTTCCTACCACCACCCTACCACCACCCTAACATCACCCTACCATCTCCCTACCATCTCCCTACCATCACCCTACCATCTCCCTAACATCTCCCTAACATCACCCTACCACCACCCTACCATCTCCCTACCATCACCCTACCATCTCCCTACCATCTCCCTACCACCACCCTAACATCTCCCTACTATCTCCCTACCATCTCCCTACCATCACCCTACCTTCTCCTTAACATCTCCATACCACCACCCTACTATCTCCCTACCATCTCCCTAACATCACCCTACCATCTCCCTAACATCACCCTACCATCTCCCTACCATCTCCTTAACATCTCCCTAACATCACCCTACCATCTCCCTAACATCTCCCTACCATCTCCCTAACATCAGCCTACCATCTCCCTACCATATCCTTAACATCTCCCTAACATCACCCTACCATCTCCCTACCATCTCCTTAACATCTCCCTAACATCACCCTACCATCTCCCTAACATCTCCCTACCATCTCCCTAACATCAGCCTACCATCTCCCTACCATCTCCTTAACATCTCCCTAACATCTCCTTAACATCTCTCTACCATCTCCTTAACATCTCATTAACACCTCCCTACCACCTCCCTACCATCTCCCTATCTTCTCCTTAACATCTCCCTACCATCTCCCTACCTTCTCCTTAACATCTCCCTACCACTAGCCCTGACAGATCCCAGAATGATAGAGGTTTCTCTCTTTAAAAGAGGACCACAGATGCTCCCTCCTTCCATCTGCCTTCCTTCTGCCTTTCATCCACTAATGAAGGATCTTTAGGCCCTGCTCCTCCTGCCAGAGATATGTGTGTGCTGCGCTAGATCCTCCTACTTCTCCCAGGACTACAGATCTTTGGTTTCGCTGTTCAGTACGGGCCTCCTGCAGAGTTCAGACCACCCCATCTGATCACAGTGGATCTCTGGCTTACAGGGGATCTACTGAATGGATTTACTGGGGATCTGCTAGGTGATGATTACTAAATACCAGCCTCTGATCTGTTAGATCCCTGTTGAGGATTTGCAAGGATTTCTGTCAGCCATTGTGCGTGCATAGACAACAACTGCTGTATCAATAGCCTTGTGTGTACGTGTGTGTGTGTTCCTGTTCTCTCCTCACTATCAGAAGCTGAGGCCTCCTCTTCTTGTCTTCATGTCAGGCCTCCTCTTCCTGTCTTCCTGTCAGCAGCATTCCGTCCGGCATTTTGGCCTCCTCCACAAAGTGCTTGGTGTTTGGAAAAACATGGGCTGAGTCCCAAACAGCACCCTATTTCCTACATAGTGCATTACTTTTGACCAGAGCGCTATCGGCCCTTGTCAAAAGAGTGCAATATGTAGGGAATATACTGCCATTAAGGGCTTTATTGGCATGGGAAACATATGTAGCTTAGTGGTTAAGAGCTTAGTGGTTAAGAGCGCTGTGCCAGTAACCGAAAGGTCGCTGGTTCTAATCCCTGAGCCGACTAGGTGAAAAATCTGTCGATGTGCCCTGGAGCAAGGCACTTAACCCTAATTGCTCCTGTAAGTCGCTCTGGATAAGAGCGTCTGCTAAATGACTAAAATGTAAATGTTAACATTGCCAAAGCAAGTGAAATAGATAATAAACAACAGTGAAATAAGCAATAAACAGTAAACATTACACTCACACAAGTTAAAAAAGAATAAAGACATTTCAAATGTCACATTATGTCTATATACAGTGTTGTAATGATGTGCAAATAGTTAAAGTACAAAAGGGAAAATAAATAAACATAAATATGGGTTGTATTTACAATTGTGTTTGTTCTTCACTGGTTGCCCTTTTCTAGTGGCAACAGGTCACAAATCTTGCTGCTGTAGTATTTCACCCAATATATATGGTAGTTTATTGGATTTGTTTTCAAATTCTTTGTGGGTCTGTGTAATCCGAGGGAAATACGTGTCTCTAATATGGTCATACATTTGGAAGGAGGTTAGGAAGTTCAGTTTCAGCTCAGTTTCCACCTCACTTTGTGGGCAGTGTGCACATAGCCTGTCTTCTCTTGAGAACCAGGCTATGCTCACTGAGTCTGTACATAGTCAAAGCTTTCCTGAAGTTTGCGTCAGTCACAGTGGTCAGGTATTCTGCCACTGTGTACTCTCTGTTTATGGCCAAATATCATTGTAGTTTGCTCATTTTTGTTGTTAATTCTTTCCAATGTGTCAAGTAATTATCCTTTAGTTTTCTCATGATTTGGTTGGGTCTCTCTCTCTCTCTCTCCCCAGCTCTCTCTCTTTTTCTCTCTCTCTGTCTCTGTCTCTCTCACCCCCTCTCTATCTCTCTCTCACCCCCTCTCTATCTCTCTCTAGCTCTCTCTCTGTCTCTCTAGCAATTAGTGTTAGTACTTCAGTCTTCCCTGTTTCTCAGCGCAGCTGTAAGCAGCGGTCGTGTCAGTGGCGGTCTCGTCTGCAAAACTAAGACAGTAGCTGAAACAAAGATGGTATTGCTGAGTTGTTCTGCATAGTTCTTCAAGGAAGGAAAGAGAGGACGGTTCCACACCACTCTCTCACTTGAGTATCTTACCTAGTTATTTACAGATGATCTAATTTGACTCTTTTATAATCAAATCAAATCAAATCAAATCAAATTTTATTGGTCACATGCGCCGAATACAACAAGTGCAGACATTACAGTGAAATGCTTACTTACAGCCCTTAACCAACAGTGCGTTTATTTTAAACAAAAAAAGTAAGAATAAAACAACAACAAAAAAAAAAAGTGTTGAGAAAAACAAAGAGCAGAAGTAAAATAAAGTGACAGTAGGGAGGCTATATATACAGGGGGGGTAACGGTGCAGAGTCAATGTAGCGGGGCACCGGCAGTTGAGGTAGTTGAGGTAATATGTACATGTGGGTAGAGTTAAAGTGACTATGCATAAATACTTAACAGAGTAGCAGCAGCGTAAAAGGATGGGGTGGGGGGCAGTGCAAATAGTCCGGGTAGCCATGATTAGCTGTTCAGGAGTCTTATGGCTTGTGGGTAGAAGCTGTTGAGAAGTCTTTTGGACCTAGACTTGGCACTCCGGTACCGCTTGTCGTGCGGTAGCAGAGAGAACAGTCTATGACTAGGGTGGCTGGAGTCTTTGACAATTTTGAGGGCCTTCCTCTGACACCGCCTGGTATAGAGGTCTTGGATGGCAGGGAGCTTTGCCCAGTGATGTACTGGGCCGTACGCACTACCCTCTGTAGTGCCTTGCGGTCAGAGGCCAAGCAGTTGCCATTACCAGGCGGTGATGCAACCAGTCAGGATGCTCTCGATGGTGCAGCTGTAGAATTTTTGAGGATCTGAGGACCCATGCCAAATCTTTTTAGTCTCCTGAGGGGGAATAGGCTTTGTCGTGCCCTCTTCACGACTGTCTTGGTGTGCTTGGACCATGATAGTTCGTTGGTGATGTGGACACCAAGGGAACTTGAAGCTCTCAACCTGTTCCACTACAGCCCCGCCGATGAGAATGGGGGCGTGCTCAGTCCTCTTTTTTTTCCTGTAGTCCACAATCATCTCCTTTGTCTTGGTCACGTTGAGGGAGAGGTTGTTGTCCTGGCACCACACGGCCAGATCTCTGACCTCCTCCCTATAGGCTGTCTCATCGTTGTCGGTGATCAGGCCTACCACTGTTGTGTCGTCGGCAAACTTAATGATGGTGTTGGAGTCGTGCCTGGCCATGCAGTCATGGGTGAACAGAGAGTACAGGGGGGGACTGAGCACGCACCCCTGAGGGGCCCCCGTGTTGAGGATCAGTGTGGCAGATGTGTTGTTACCTACCCTTACCACCTGGGGGCGGCCCGTCAGGAAGTCCAGGATCCAGTTGCAGAGGGAGGTGTTTAGTCCCAGGATCCTTAGCTTAGTGATGAGCTTAGAGGGCACTATGGTGTTGAATGCTGAGCTGTAGTCAATGAATAGCATTCTCACGTAGGTGTTCCTCTTGTCCAGGTGGGAAAGGGCAGTGTGGAGTGCGATAGAGATTGCATCATCTGTGGATCTGTTGGGGCGGTATGCAAATTGGAGTGGGTCTAGGGTTTCTGGGATTATGCTGTTGATGTGAGCCATGACCAGTCTTTCAAAGCACTTCATGGCTACAGACGTCAGTGCCACGGGTCGGTAGTCATTTAGGCAGGTTATCTTAGAGTTCTTGGGCACGGGGACTATGGTGGTCTGCTTGAAACATGTTGGTATTACAGACTCGGTCAGGGACATGTTGAAAATGTCAGTGAAGACACTTGCCAGTTGGTCAGCACATGCTCGGAGTACACGCCCTGGTAATCCGTCTGGCCCAGCGGCCTTGTGAATGTTGACTTGCTTAAAAGTCTTACTCACATCGGCTACGGAGAGCGTGATCACATAGTCGTCCGGAACAGCTGGTGCTCTCATGCATGCTTCAGTGTTGCTTGCCTCGAAGCGAGCATAGAAGTGGTTTAGCTCGTCTGGTAGGCTTGTGTCACTGGGCAGCTCGCGGCTGTGCAACTATGTGTGTGTTTTCTATGCCTGTTCGCTCCTCTCCCTGTAGGCGTTAGAAGATACTCCCCACCCCTTGGCTGCAACCCTTCTAATTTAGTGTACCCTGCACGCACAACCCATGTGGAATTCCGGGTCTTTGGCAGTGTTTGGAACTGCCGATCTGCGGTCAAGAACACCGAGTTCATTTCCCCCTATGCTGCCCTTCAGTCCCTAGACTTTTTGGCCCTGACGGAGATATGGATCACCCCAGAGAACACTGCTACTCCAGCTGCTCTCTCTTCATCTGACTACAGTGACTTGCAAAAGTATTGATCCCCCTTGGCGTTTTTCCTATTTTGTTGCATTACAACCTGTAATTTAAATTGATTTTTATTTGGATTTCATGTAATGGACAGACACAAAATAGTCCAAATTGGTGAAGTGAAATGATTTTTTTTTTTACTTGTTTCAAACAATTCTAAAAAATTAATAACGGAAAAGTGGTGCATGCATATGTATTCACCCCTTTTGCTATGAAGCCCCTAAATAAGATCTGGTGCAACCAATTACCTTCAGAAGTCACATAATTAGTTAAATAAAGTCCACCTGTGTGCAATCTAAGTGTCACATGATCTGTCACATGATCTCAGTATATATACATCTGTTCTGAAAGGCCCCAGAGTCTGCAACACCACTAAGTAAGGGGCACCACCAAGCAAGCGGCACCATGAAGACCAAGGAGCTCTCCAAACAGGTCAGGGACAAAGTTGAGGAGAAGTACAGATCAGGGTTGGGTTATAAAAAAATATCAGAAACTTTGAACATCCCACGGAGCACCATTAAATCCATAATTTAAAAATGGAAAGAATATGGCACCACAGCAAACCTGCCAAGAGAGGGCCGCCCACCAAAACTCACGGACCAGGCAAGGAGGGCATTAATCAGAGAGGCAACAAAGAGACCAAAAATAATCCTGAAGGAGCTGCAAAACTCCACAGCAGAGATTGGAGTTTCTGTCCATAGGACCACTTTAAGCCATACACTCCACATAGCTGGGCTTTACGGAAGAGTGGCCAGAAAAAAGCCATTGCTTAAAGAAAAAAATAAGCAAACACGTTTGTGTTCGCCAAAAGGCATGTGGGAGACTCCCCAAACATATGGAAGAATGTACTCTGGTCAGATGACACTAAAATTGAGCTTTTTGGCCATCAAGGAAAACGCTATGTCTGGAGCAAACCCAACACCTCTCATCACCCTGAGAACACAATCCCTACAGTGAAGCATGGTGGTGGCGGTATCATGCTGTGGGGATGTTTTTCATCGGCAGGGACTGGGAAACTGGTCAGAATTGAAGGAATGATGGATGGCGCTAAATACAAGGAAATTCTTGAGGGAAACCTGTTTCAGTCTTCCAGAGATTTGAGACTGGGACGGAGGTTCACCTTCCAGCAGGACAATGACCCTAAGCATACTGCTAAAGCAACACTCGAGTGGTTTAAGGAGAAACATTTAAATGTCTTGGAATGGCCTAGTCCAAGCCCAGACCTCAATCCAATTGAGAATCTGTGGTATGACTTAAAGATTGCTGTACACCAGCGGAACCCATCCAACTTGAAGGAGCTGGAGCAGTTTTGCCTTGAAGAATGGGCAAAAATCCCAGTGGCTAGATGTGCCAAGCTTATAGAGACATACCCCAAGAGACTTTGGGCTGTAATTGCTGCAAAAGGTGGCTCTACAAAGTATTGACTTTGGGGGGGTGAATAGTTATGCATGCTCAAGTTTTCTGTTTTTTAGTCTTATTTCTTGTTTGTTTCACAAGAAAAAATATTTGGCATCTTCAAAGTGGTAGGCATGTTGTGTAAATGAAATGATACAAACCCCCCAAAAATCCATTTTAATTCCAGGTTGTAAGGCAACAAAATAGGAAAAATGCCAAGGTGGGTTAATACTTTCGCAAGCCACTGTAGAGACAGGGAGGTGTTTGTGTTACCATTGTTTGTCATGTCCACTCTACGTTTCCTCTTCCTCCTTCCTCTGAACCTCCGCTCGCTGTTCTCAAGACAATGTATCTCCCCAGTGACAGTTAGTCAGTGTGAATATCTGGTCAATGCATTCTCATCGGCCCTAGCTAGCTGTCTCTGTTCTATAATGACCTCTACCTAGGATTACAT
Source organism: Coregonus clupeaformis (assembly GCF_020615455.1). NCBI lineage: Eukaryota > Metazoa > Chordata > Actinopteri > Salmoniformes > Salmonidae > Coregonus > Coregonus clupeaformis. The sequence goes on from NW_025536358.1 coordinate 60,519, forward strand.
GAGGCCTGTGTCCCGATCAGCTTTCCTCTCTCCTTAAGTGTGCACTTGTTCACTTCCCTTCATGGATTCGAAAGGACATTTATGGGGAGGAGTGTACAAGTGCACACTTCAGGAGGAAGTATTGCAAAGTTCAACCTAACATGCATGAGTCAGAATCTAAGACATGACTCATAAGGTTAATCTCATTCCAGAAGTCAGAAGTCACTCTCTTTGCCAGCCTCGCTGCTGATCAGACATTCTTCCTAAACAATGGGCTGCACAGGGTATTTCCCTGAGTGGTTAGGTCTGCTGAGTGAGGGTTTGATGAAGGGTCCAGGGAATGAGCCATTAAGCATTTCCATAGGCATTAAGGCTGCATTTTCAGGAGAATGGAGGCTGTCTGATGTTGAACCTGCTCCAACAGCAGAACGTGAACAATAAACAGAGGGGAAAGAGGGAGAACACAATGCTAC
>NW_025536359.1:0-20000 GCF_020615455.1 Coregonus clupeaformis
CCGTTTGGGATGCAACCTATCTTGCCTTCCAACCGCGAAGGATTTATTTCAATCTTTTTGAACGGTCATCCAACTATGAATTACAAGTCGGAAACTCGGGCATCTTCCTAGAGCTTCGACTTTCCGACCTGAAATCACTGATGTCATGACTTGACCTAATTTCCCCCCGAGTTCCGAATTGACTTAAAAGCACCCGTAGAGTTGTCCGTCTCGCTCTGATGATGTCACGTAAACAGTATGACATCAATAGGTACGTGACGGATTGGTGTGATAGAGAAGTAGCCACTGCCCTTTCAGAACTCTTCACACATGGCCTGTGTTTGAAATTGCACCCTAATCCCTAATTAGTGCACTAATTATGACCAGAGCGCACCTTTAGTAGTTGTGCACTTTAGCGAATAGGGTGCCATTTGGGACTCAATCATGGTGAATGCTGGCATGTGTTGCTTCTCTCCAGTGACTGTTGGGTGGTATGGAGCTGTTTACTGTAAATCTAAATGCCACCCTATTCCCTAGATAGTACACTACCCCATAGGCATAAAGTAGTGCTGCCTATTTCATATGCAACCAAAGTGCCTTCTCCTCATGGTGATGCTTATATCTGTTTTTGATGAGGTCACAGGGGGCATGTTCTGTGGTCTTTAAAGGGCCTTGTGTAAAAAAAAAATGATGTCATCAAGATACACATTCTTCGCGTTCAAGTCGGAAACTCTGAACCTCCGAGTTAAAATTTACGTACATTATTTGCATAGAGCTTAGTGGTTGATTCTGATACTTTTCAAGTGGGAAACTTCGGTATCATCTTTCGACAACTTGTCAATTTCTGGGTTTCCTAGCTCTGACATGTCATGATGTCATGAATGCAGCACTAGACCTCCAGCAGGAAGTGCTGACCCCAGGAAGAAGACATGAATGCAGCAGTAGACCTCCAGCAGGAAGTGCTGACCCCAGGAAGGAAGACGATCGCCAACAAACAAACAATGACACAGTTTCATCAAATAATCTGGACTGTGACTCCTCCCTTCTGACCGCTGCCAGACAGGTGTTATATAATAATATATACAGTATATAATATATGCCATTTAGCTGTTCTATCCAAAGCCACTTAGTAATGCCTGCATAAATTTTACTCGTGGGGAAATTGAACCCACTATCCTTGCGTTGCAAGCTCTACCAACTTGAGTTACAGAGGGCCGTGTGTCTGTACTTCTTCTTTCTGCAGGTGAAGATAGAGAGAGACTGGAGACGGACCACCCTCAGCTCCGTCAAGTTCGCCTTCGACTTCTTCTTCTCCCCCTTCCTGTCCGCACGGATCGACGTGTGACGGGACGGGACGAGAAGGAGAGAAATGGAGTGATGGGGGAAATACAAGAGGAATAGATGGATAGAAGGATTTCAATTCAATACAACTTCATTTAGTCTCTTCCCTCTTCCTGTCCTAAAGGATCAACGTGTGACCAACCAGTGGTGGAAGAGACATTGGCAGCCATTTTTCTAAATGGAATTCAATTCAGTACAACTTCATTTGTAGTGCAACTTAGTGAATAAAGGGATGGACTGATGGACAGATGGACGGAGGTGTGAAAAGGGGCGTCTCTCTCTGGTCGGAACACCCGAAGGGAACGGTTTGCTACAGTTACGCAGTTGCTGCTGTTCTCTTCTGGAAGCCATTTTGGTTTTTTCACGAGGTGGCTGTTGTCGTCCGGATGACACATTACCATGGCAACGAGCTACGGCAGCGTTTACTTACGTGGGGGTGGATAGTTGGATCGGATTGTATCTTAATTGTGCAGAAACACCCGGGGAGCTGAAATCAACGCAGGAAGTCGGGTCATCTGTAAACTGGATTACTTGAAAGTATTTCAACTGGAAATAGCTGTAGTGGTCTTTAAATGGGAAACTGGAGGAAAACGCTAGGGGGAATAATGGTGAATTAGAGTTCAGATTTCATCATTAGGTTTACAATATAGTATTAAGAGTTGTGTGTTCAACTGTCTTAAGAACACACTGATACCTTGTGTATGTAGAATATGTAGCATATCTACAGTGGAGAGAACAAGTATTTGATACACTGCCGATTTTGCAGGTTTTCCTACTTACAAAGCATGTAGAGGACTGTCATTTTTATCATAGGTACACTTCAACTATGAGAGAGCGGAATCTAAAACAAAAATCCAGAAAATCACATTGTATGATTTTAAGTAATTAATTTGCATTTTATTGCATGACATAAGTATTTGATACATCAGAAAAGCAGAACTTAATATTTGGTACAGAAACCTTGTAAGTAGGAAAACCTGCAAAATCGGCAGTGTATCAAATACTTGTTCTCCCCACTGTATATAGCTATATAGTACTACAACTATGTGATGTGTGCGTGTGCGTCTGCATGTATGTTTATATACTGTATGTATGTATGTATGTATGTATGTATTTGCAGTGGTTTATCTGAAATATAGTGCCTAGTAACTTTTGGATGTTCCCCAGCTAGCATGTAACGTTCTGAGAACCATATGTTTCTTAGAGCTTGGTGAGAGTTCTGGTTGTCCTGTGGTTATTTTGCATACAACCTTCCCATAAAGTTAGGTACAGGTTTCCTCATTGTGTCTATTTAAAGTAATGTTCTCAAATTTTTTCAGAGAACGTTAAGAAACAACGTTGTTCTGTGGGAATTTCAGTACTTCAGCATAATATTTTCTACAGGTTTACCTCATGGTTGTAATTTAAAGTCATGTTCTCAGAACATTAAGAAATCTTTACATAAAAAACACAAGAAAACATTAGTAACGTTCAAAGAACGTTGTAAGAATGTTATTTAAAAACATACGTTCCGTTCTCAACATCTACAAAACACTCTCTGTCCTCTATCTTGTTAAGTGTATAAATTACAATAGGTACCTTAGGTAAATAGGTCAAACATTTGGGACATTTGGGACTCAATCATGGCGATTGCTGGTATGTGTTGCTTCTCTCCAGTGACTGTTGGGTGGTATGGAGCTGTTTACTGTAAATCTAAATGCCACCCTACTTCCTAGATAGTGCACTACCCCTATAGGCATAAAGTAGTGCTGCCTATTTCACATGCAACCAAAGTGCCTTCTCCTCATGGTGATGCTTATATTTGTTTTTGATGAGGTCACAGGGGCATGTTCTGTGGTCTTTAAAGGGCCTTGTGTAAAAAAGAAAGAAAAAAGAAACGGGCTCGTTTTAATGATGTCATCAAGATACACATTCTTCGTTCAAGTCGGAAACTCGGAACCTCCGAGTTAAAATGTACGTAAATTATTTGCATAGAGCTTAGTGGTTGATTCTAATACTTTTGAAGTGGGAAACTTCGGTATCAGCTTTCGACAACGAGTCAATTTCTGGGTTTCCTAGCTCTGACATGTCATGATGTCATGAATGCAGCACTAGGCCTCCAGCAGGAAGTGCTGACCCCAGGAAGAAGACATAAATGCAGCACTAGACCTCCAGCAGGAAGTGCTGACCCCAGGAAGAAGACATGAATGCAGCACTAGACCTCCAGCAGGAAGTGCTGACCCCAGGAAGAAGACATGAATGCAGCACTAGACCTCCAGCAGGAAGTGCTGACCCCAGGAAGAAGACATGAACGCAGCACTAGACCTCCAGCAGGAAGTGCTGACCCCAGGAAGGAAGACGATCGCCAACAAACAAACAATGACACAGTTTCATCAAATAATCCACACCACGATTTATCATCAGATTCATATTATATTTATTTTTGATACACGTCCCTTCATCGAACGGCCTCGTCTGAGGGTTCATTTAGAGTGTTTAGATAACTGTTAGTTATACAGGCATGATAGATATACAACGATAGTGACACTGGATAACATGCTGCTGCTGCTATGGTCCTAACCACAACACAACAACCCTCTTACTGATTGGTTAGCCGTGAGGTTTGACGCCGTGACGCCACTACACTAATGGGTATGACTGTGGGACAGAGAACTCAAGCCGTGTGATGTCGTGGAATTCCAGATTCCTCCTTTAAACCAGTGGCCACCAACCCTTGGAAGAGCATCAATCTCAGATTGCCCCTTTAAACCAGTGGCCACCAACCCTGGAAGAGCATCAATCTCAGATTGCCCCTTTAAACCAGTGGCCACCAACCCTGGAAGAGCATCAATCTCAGATTGCCCCTTTAAACCAGTAGCCACCAACCCTGGAAGAGCATCAATCTCAGATTGCCCCTTTAAACCAGTGGCCACCAACCCTGGAAGAGCATCAATCTCAGATTGCCCCTTTAAACCAGTAGCCACCAACCCTGAATGAGCATCAATCTCAGATTGCCCCTTTAAACCAGTGGCCACCAACCCTGGAAGAGCATCAATACAAGCTGTGCAGGCTTTAGTTCCAGCCCTGCACTAACCCACCTGATTTCGACTAATCACCTTGATTAGCTGTATTCAAAGTGTGTTAGTGGTGGGCAGGATCAAAACCTTGCACGGCCTCACTATATAGCTCTGACTCTATATAAGGGTTGACCACCGAGATAACTAGGTTACAGACAGACAGACAGACAGACAGACAGACAGACAGGTAACTAGGGGTTCTATTACATTTGTAAAGATGAAGATCCGCTTTATAGTGCGATTGACAATTAAAGGCAATGTTCCCGCTGTCACGGAGACCGCGTTCAAGGTAAACGCTGCATATGTCGGCACAATCGGACGGGCGGACGGACAGACAGACAGACAGACAGACAAACTGACGGACAGACAGACAAACAGATAGAAGGACGGACAGACAGACAGACAGACAGACAGACAGTAGTATTTATAGAACATGGTGGAGGACATGAGAATACAATCAACCTAGTATTCCCTATATAGTGCACTACTTCTGGCCAGAGCCTTATGGTCCCAGGTCCAAAGTAGTGCACTACATAGGGAATAGGGTGCCATTCTCTGGTCTAAAGTAGTGCACTACATAGGGAATAGGCTGCCATTTGGGACGCAGCCTTTATGAGCGGATGGATGGAAGCACAAGTGATTTAGTAGCTCAGGGTAGAAATTGCCCTTAGGCACAGATCTAGGATCAGCTTGTCCAGGTGTCCAGGAGTGTCCAGGTGTGTCACCAGGTGTCTAGATGTGTCCAGGTGTGTCACCAGGTGTCTAGATGTGTCCAGGTGTGTCACCAGGTGTCTAGATGTGTCCAGGTGTGTCACCAGGTGTCTATATGTGTCCAGATGTGTCACCAGGTGTCTAGATGTGTCACCAGGTGTCTAGATTAGTCCAGATGTGTCACCAGGTGTCTAAATGTGTCACCAGGTGTCTAGATTAGTCCAGATGTGTCACCAGGTGTCTAAATGTGTCACCAGGTGTCTAGATGTGTCACCAGGTGTCCAGATGTGTCCAGATGTGTCAACAGGTGTCCAGATGTGTCACCAGGTGTCCAGATGTGTCACCAGGTGTCTAGATGGAACCCAGGTTTCGACCCTGTGCGTCTGGGCTGACTCGGTCCTAAATGGTATTGAACCCAGGTTTCGAACCCTAGTGCGTCTGGGCTGACTCTGGGTCCCTAAATGGTATTTGAACCCAGGTTTCGACCCCTGTGCGTCTGGGCAATGACTCGGTCCTAAATGTATTTGAACCCAGGTCTGGATCCTGTGTGTCGAGGCTGACCCGGTCCTAAATGGTATTTGAATTCAGGTCTGGACCCTGTGTGTCGGGGGTTGACCCGGTCCTGGAAGATGTAGAGGTTGTTAGTGGAGGCTATGGCGATGATGTTCTCCTCGGGGTGCCAGGCCATGTGGAGGATCTTCTTAGTGAAGTCCAGACTGTCCACCCCCACGTCGCCACGACGACGCTTGCCCGCGAGTAGACCCGTCGCGTCCGCAGCACAGCTCACGGCACTGGTCTCGCCACGCCTCCAGGGAGGGAGGAGAGGAGGAGAGAGAGAGGGAGAGGAGAGAGAGGAGAGAGGAGAGGAGAGGAGAGGAGAGGAGAGGAGAAAAGGAGAAAAAGAGAGAAAAGGAGAAAAGGAGAAAGGAGATGAGGGAGGAGAGGAGATGAGAGGAGAGAGAGGAGGAGGAGAGGAGAGGAGAGAGAGAGGAGGAGGAGGAGAAAAGAGAGAGAGAGGAGAGAGGAGAGGAGAGGAGAGGAGAGGAGAGGAGAGGAGAAAAAGAGGAGAGGAGAAGGAGAGGAGAGAGGAGAGGAGAGAGGAGAAGGAGAAAGAGAAAAGGAGAAAAGGAGAAAAGGAGAAAAGGAGAAAAGGAGAGAGGAGAGGAGAGGAGAGGAGAAAAGGAGAGGAGAGGAGAAAAGGAGAGAGGAGAGGAGAGGAGAGGAGAGGAGAGGAGAGGAGAGGAGAGGAGAGGAGAGGAGAGGAGAGGAGAAAAGGAGAGAGGAGAGGAGAGGAGAGGAGAGGGGGGAAAGAGCGGACTAATTTATTCAAATTAAAATCTGGACCTGAAAGCAATTTTATTCTTTCCCTCTAATCAGATTAGACCTGGTTAGTGCAATTATCAGATTAACCAGCAGTTGTCCAGACTGGGATTTGAATAGCACAGAACTTGTGTGTTTGTATATATGCATACCTCCAGGGTCACGCCCCGCCCCGTCTCCCTGTCAAACATCCGGAAGAAGCTGTTGTACGCCCCCGTCATTATCACACTGAGGAGAGGAGAGAGGGAGAGGAGGAGTGGGAGAGAGGAGAGAGAGAGGGAGAGAGAAGAGGAGAGAAGGAGGGAGAGAGAAGGAGGGGGAGGGAGGAGGGAGAGAGAGGGAGGGAGGGAGGAGGGAGAGGAGGAAGGGGGAAGAGGGAGAGGGGAAGGGGGAGGGGGAGAGGGAGGAGGGAAGGAGAAGGAGAGGGAGGGGAGGGAGGAGGGAGAGGAGAGGGGAGAGAAGGAGGAGGGAGATAAGGAGGGAGGGAGGGAGGAGAGAAGGAGAGGGAGGGGAGGAGGGAGAGGAGGATAGGAGGGAGGGAGAGGGAGGAGGAGAAGGAGAGGGGAGGGAGGGAGGAGGGAGGAGGGGGAGAGAGCAGGAGGGGGGGGAGGGAGGGAGGGAGGGAGAGAGGGAGGGAGGGAGGGGAGAGAGAAGGAGAGGGAGGGGAGAGAGGGAGAGGGAGAGAGCGAGAAGGAGAGGGAAGGAGGGAGGGAGGAGAGAGAGAGAGAGAGAGAGAGAGAGAGAGAGGGAGGGAGGGAGAGGGAGGGAGGGGGGAGGGAGGAGGAGGGAGGGGGAGAGAGAGAAGGAGAGGGAGGGAGAGAGGAGAGGAGGAGAGCGAGAAGGAGAGGGAGGGAGGGAGGAGAGGAGGAGGGAGAGGAGGAGGGGAGGGAGGGAGAGGGAGGAGGAGGGAGAGAAGGGAGGGGGAGGTAGTGAGGGGAGAGGAGGAGAGGAAGAAGAGGAGGAGGGAGAGAGGAGGGAGAGAAGGAGATGGAGGGGAGGGAGGGAGGAGAGAGGAGAAGGAGAGAAGGAGAGGGAGGGGAGGGAGGGAGAGAGGAGAGAGAGGAGGGAGGGGAGGGAGAGGAGAGAAGGGGAGGGAGAGGAGAAGGGAGAGAAGGAGAGGGAGGGAGAGAAGGGAGAGGAGGAGGGAGGGAGGGAGAGGAGAGGAGAGAAGGGGAGGAGGGAGAGGGAGGAGGAGAGAGAGGGAGATAGAGGGAGGGGGAGAGAGGAGAAGGGAGAGAAGGAGAGGGGGAGAAGAGAAGGGGAGAGAAGGAGAGGGAGGGGAGGGAAGGAGAGAAGGAGAGGGGGGAGGAGAGAAGGAGAGGGAGGGGAGGGAGGGAGGAGGAGAAGGGAGGAGAAGAGAGAGGAGGGAGAGGAAGGAGAGGGAGGAGAGAGGAGGAGAGAGGGGGAGGGAGGGAGGGGGAAGGGAGGGAGAGAGGAGAAGGGAGAAAAGGAGAGGGGAGGAGAAGGAGGGAAGGGGAGGAGAGAGAGAGAGGAGGTTGGGGTTGGGACAGGAGAGGAGGAGTGAGATGTAGAGAGGGGGGTGGGGTGGGGTGGGGAGTTGGGACAGGAAGAGGAGGAGAGATGTAAAGAGGGGAGGGTGGGGTTGGGACAGGAAGAGGAGGAGGAGGAGCAAATGAGGAAGAGAGATGGAAGGAGAGAAGGGATTGATTTTGAAACATCTGGCAGAGTTCTACTCTCTGGGATTGATTTATCTGTAGGATGAAAACCTCAAGTGAGTAGACAAAGCTTCTCTGGGATTGATTTATCCGTAGGATAAAGCCTCAGAGTATACAAAGACAACACACACACCATGTCGGAGCTGTTCCAGACACACTCAAACTTGTCAAATATGCAGTCATTCTCATGTACGAGAGGACAGCTTACTCCTCAGGTAGTCATGAACCTACAGAGAGACAGACAGAGAGAAGAAGGGGGAGGAGGGAAGAAGGAGGGAGGGAGGGAGGAGGGAGGAGGAGTGTTGACAGGGTTTTCCAAGGCATCATTTAATTTGAAAAGTGTGTGTGTACATGCGTGCATATGTGTGTGCATGTGTGTTTTGCGGGCTGACCTGGTAGGTTTCTACAGGGCCTTTCTCCAGGTAGGTCCCACACCTTGGCCGTCAGTATCCCTGGTTAGCAGGTACCGCACCGTTGAGACCGAACTTCACATCCGACACCCGCGTCGACACGATCTCAGAGAAGAATGAACGGCGCTTCCTGGGTCCTCTGGTTCCTCCCAAAGACTGGAGGAGGAGAGAGGAGGAGAGAGGGAGGGAGGAGAAGAGAAAAGACGGGGAGAGGAGAGGGGGAGGAGAGGAGATGAGATGAGGGGGAGAGGAGAGAGGAGAGGAGATGAGACGAGGGAGAGAAGAGGAGAGGGGGAGGAGATGAGATGAGACGAGGGGAGAGGAGAAGAGAGGGGGAGGAGAGGGAGATGAGACGAGGAGAGAAGAGGAGAGGGGGAGGAGAGGAGGATGAGATGAGGGGAGAGAAGAGGAGTGGGGGAGGAGAGGAGATAGACGAAGGGAGAGGAGAGAGGGAGAGGGGAAGGAGAGGGAGATGAGATGGAGACGAGGAGAGGAGGAGGAGAGGGGGAGGAGAGGAGATGAGACAAGGGGAGAGGGAGAGGAGAGGAGAGGAGATGAGGAGAGAGTGAGGCGAGGGTGAGAGAAGATGAGAGGGAGAGGAGATTGAGACGAGGAGAGGGAGGAGAGGGGGAGGAGAGGAGGTATGAGACGAGGGGAGATGAGAGGGGAGGAGAGGAGACAAGGGGAGAGAAGAGGAGAGGGGGAGGAGATGAGACAAGGGGAGAGAAGAGGAGAGGAGGTATGAGACGAGGGAGAGAAGATGAGAGGGAGAGGAGATGAGACAAAGGGGAGAGAATAGGAGAGGGGGAGGAGATGAGACGCAGGGGGAGAGAAGAGGAGTAGGGGGAGGAGATGAGACGAGGGAGAGAAGAGGAGAGGAGAGGAGATGAGACGAGGGGAGAGAAGAGGAGAGGGGGAGGATAGGAGATGAGACTTTGGTGAGAGGAGAGAGAGAGAGGAGAGGGGGAGGAGAGAGATGAGACGCAGGAGAGAGGGGGAGGAAAGGAGATGAGACGAGGGGAGAGGAGAGGGAGTAGGAGAGAGGAGAGAAGGCGGGGAGAGAGGGAGAAAGAGGAAATCTAAATGTAGGGGGATTCCAATCTGAACCCTGAAGGACTGATTTGGAGACCTGGGACACCATGTGGGTGCAATTAATTATCAGGCAGAACAGAACCAGCAGTAGTCCTACTCCGGACCTCGTAGAGTAAGATTTGAATACCCATGATTAGAGGCTGACAGTAATGGCTTGGTCTTCCCATGTGTCCCCCAACTCACGTTTGTGTGTTTATGCGCTAAAGTGCCGAGGCCCTCATGTCACAGAGACGTAGAGTTCCCTACTGCTGCTGTAGACAAACAGGTGACAGTGGTGAGGATGGAACTCTGCCGATGTTATCACCTCCGTGAGCTCCTCCATGTTGGCTGGCTTGATGTCCACGATGTCTGGAGGAGAGATACTCAGGTAGAACAACACAGGACTATGTCTGGAGGAGAGACACTCAGGTAGAACAACACAGGACTATATCTGGAGGAGGAGAGATACTCAGGTAGAACAACACAGGACTATGTCTGGAGGAGAGATACTCAGGTAGAACAACACAGGACTATATCTGGAGGAGAGATACTCAGGTAGAACAACACAGGACTATGTCTGGAGGAGAGATACTCAGGTAGAACAACACAGGACTATATCTGGAGAAGAGATACTCAGGTAGAACAACACAGGACTATGTCTGGAGGAGAGATACTCAGGTAGAACAACACAGGACTATATCTGGAGGAGAGACACTCAGGTAGAACAACACAGGACTATATCTGGAGGAGAGACACTCAGGTAGAACAACACAGGACTATGTCTGGAGGAGAGATACTCAGGTAGAACAACACAGGACTATATCTGGAGGAAAGATACTGTGGTAGAACAACACAGAACTATGTCTGGAGGAGGAGAGATACTCAGGTAGAACAACACAGGACTATATCTGGAGGAGAGACACTCAGGTAGAACAACACATGACTATATCTGGAGGAGGAGAGATACTCAGGTAGAACAACACAGGACTATATCTGGAGGAGGAGAGATACTCAGGTAGAACAACACATGACTATGTCTGGAGGAGAGATACTTAGGTAGAACAACACATGACTATGTCTGGAGGAGAGACACTCAGTTAGAACAACACAGGACTATGTCTGGAGGAGAGACACTCAGGTAGAACAACACAGGACTATGTCTGGAGGAGAGACACTCAGGTAGAACAACACAGGACTATAACTGGAGGAGAGACACTCAGGTAGAACAACACAGGACTATATCTGGAGGAGAGATACTCAGGTAGAACAACACATGACTATATCTGGAGGAGAGACACTCAGGTAGAACAACACAGGACTATGTCTGGAGGAGAGATACTCAGGTAGAACAACACATTACTATGTCTGGAGGAGAGATACTGTGGTAGAACAACACATGACTATATCTGGAGGAGGAGAGATACTCAGGTAGAACAACACAGGACTATATCTGGAGGAGAGATACTCAGGTAGAACAACACAGGACTATGTCTGGAGGAGAGATACTCAGGTAGAACAACACATGACTATGTCTGGAGGAGAGATACTGTGGTAGAACAACACATGACTATATCTGGAGGAGGAGAGACACTCAGGTAGAACAACACAGGACTATGTCTGGAGGAGAGACACTCAGGTAGAACAACACAGGACTATATCTGGAGGAGAGATACTCAGGTAGAACAACACAGGACTATGTCTGGAGGAGAGACACTCAGGTAGAACAACACATGACTATGTCTGGAGGAGAGATACTGTGGTAGAACAACGCAGGACTATATCTGGAGGAGAGACACTCAGGTAGAACAACACAGGACTATGTCTGGAGGAGAGATACTCAGGTAGAACAACACAGGACTATATCTGGAGGAAAGATACTGTGGTAGAACAACACAGAACTATGTCTGGAGGAGGAGAGATACTCAGGTAGAACAACACAGGACTATATCTGGAGGAGAGACACTCAGGTAGAACAACACATGACTATATCTGGAGGAGGAGAGATACTCAGGTAGAACAACACAGGACTATATCTGGAGGAGGAGAGATACTCAGGTAGAACAACACATGACTATGTCTGGAGGAGAGATACTTAGGTAGAACAACACATGACTATGTCTGGAGGAGAGACACTCAGTTAGAACAACACAGGACTATGTCTGGAGGAGAGACACTCAGGTAGAACAACACAGGACTATGTCTGGAGGAGAGACACTCAGGTAGAACAACACAGGACTATAACTGGAGGAGAGACACTCAGGTAGAACAACACAGGACTATATCTGGAGGAGAGATACTCAGGTAGAACAACACATGACTATATCTGAGGAGAGACACTCAGGTAGAACAACACAGGACTATGTCTGGAGGAGAGATACTCAGGCAGAGACAACACATTACTATGTCTGGAGTGGAGAGATACTGTGGTAGAACAACACATGACTATATCTGGAGGAGGAGAGATACTCAGGTAGAACAACACAGGACTATATCTGGAGGAGAGATACTCAGGTAGAACAACACAGGACTATGTCTGGAGGAGAGATACTCAGGTAGAACAACACATGACTATGTCTGAGGAGAGATACTGTGGTAGAACAACACATGACTATATCTGGAGGAGGAGAGACACTCAGGTAGAACAACACAGGACTATGTCTGGAGGAGAGACACTCAGGTAGAACAACACAGGACTATATCTGGAGGAGAGATACTCAGGTAGAACAACACAGGACTATGTCTGGAGGAGAGACACTCAGGTAGAACAACACATGACTATGTCTGGAGGAGAGATACTGTGGTAGAACAACGCATGACTATATCTGGAGGAGGAGAGATACTCAGGTAGAACAACACAGGACTATATCTGGAGGAGAGATACTCAGGTAGAACAACACAGGACTATGTCTGGAGGAGAGATACTCAGGTAGAACAACACATGACTATGTCTGGAGGAGAGAATACTGTGGTAGAACAACACATGACTATATCTGGAGGAGGAGAGATACTCAGGTAGAACAACACAGGAGTATGTCTGGAGGAGAGATACTCAGGTAGAACAACACAAGACTATGTCTGGAGTAGAGATACTCAGGTAGAACAACACAGGACTATGTCTGGAGGAGAGACACTCAGGTAGAACAACACAGGACTATGTCTGGAGGAGAGATACTCAGGTAGAACAACACATGACTATGTCTGGAGGAGAGATACTGTGGTAGAACAACACATGACTATATCTGGAGGAGGAGAGATACTCAGGTAGAACAACACAGGACTATGTCTGGAGGAGAGACACTCAGGTAGAACAACACAGGACTATATCTGGAGGAGATATACTTAGGTAGAACAACACATGACTATATATGGAGGAGAGATACTCAGGTAGAACAACACAGGACTATATCTGGAGGAGGAAAGATACTCAGGTAGAACAACACAGGACTATATCTGGAGGAGAGACACTCAGGTAGAACAACACATGACTATATCTGGAGGAGGGAAGATACTCAGGTAAAACAACACAGGACTATGTCTGGAGGAGAGATACTCAGGTAGAACAACACAGGACTATATCTGGAGGAGAGATACTCAGGTAGAACAACACAGGACTATATCTGGAGGAGAGACAATGTGGTAGAACAACACAGGACTATATCTGGAGGAGAGACAATGTGGTAGAACAACACAGGACTATATCTGGAGGAGAGACAATGTGGTAGAACAACACAGGACTATATCTGGAGGAGAGACACTCAGGTAGAACAACACAGGACTATGTCTGGAGGAGAGATACTCAGGTAGAACAACACAGGACTATGTCTGGAGGAGAGACACTCAGGTAGAACAACACAGGACTATGTCTGGAGGAGAGATACTCAGGTAGAACAACACAGGACTATATCTGGAGGAGAGACAATGTGGTAGAACAACACAGGACTATATCTGGAGGAAAGACAATGTGGTAGAACAACACAGGGCTATATCTGGAGGAGAGACACTCAGGTAGAACAACACAGGACTATGTCTGGAGGAGAGATACTCAGGTAGAACAACACAGGACTATGTCTGGAGGAGAGATACTCAGGTAGAACAACACAGGACTATGTCTGGAGGAGAGATACTCAGGTAGAACAACACAGGACTATATCTGGAGGAGAGACAATGTGGTAGAACAACACAGGACTATATCTGGAGGAGAGACAATGTGGTAGAACAACACAGGACTATATCTGGAGGAGAGACACTCAGGTAGAACAACACAGGACTATGTATGGAGGAGAGATACTCAGGTAGAACAACACAGGACTATGTCTGGAGGAGAGATACTCAGGTAGAACAACACAGGACTATGTCTGGAGGAGAGATACTCAGGTAGAACAACACAGGACTATGTCTGGAGGAGAGACACTCAGGTAGAACAACACAGGACTATGTCTGGAGGAGAGATACTCAGGTAGAACAACACAGGACTATATCTGGAGGAGAGATACTCAGGTAGAACAACACAGGACTATGTCTGGAGGAGAGATACTCAGGTAGAACAACACATGACTATGTCTGGAGGAGAGATGCTGTGGTAGAACAACACAGGACTATATCTGGAGGAGGAGAGATACTCAGGTAGAACAACACAGGACTATGTCTGGAGGAGAGACACTCAGGTAGAACAACACAGGACTATATCTGGAGGAGATATACTTAGGTAGAACAACACATGACTATATATGGAGGAGAGATACTCAGGTAGAACAACACAGGACTATATCTGGAGGAGGAAAGATACTCAGGTAGAACAACACAGGACTATATCTGGAGGAGAGACACTCAGGTAGAACAACACAGGACTATATCTGGAGGAGGAGAGATACTCAGGTAAAACAACACAGGACTATGTCTGGAGGGAGAGATACTCAGGTGCAGAACAACACAGGACTATATCTGGAGGAGAGATACTCAGGTAGAACAACACAGGACTATATCTGGAAGAGAGACAATGTGGTAGAACAACACAGGACTATATCTGGAGGAGAGACAATGTGGTAGAACAACACAGGACTATATCTGGAGGAGAGACACTCAGGTAGAACAACACAGGACTATGTCTGGAGGAGAGATACTCAGGTAGAACAACACAGGACTATGTCTGGAGGAGAGATACTCAGGTAGAACAACACAGGACTATGTCTGGAGGAGAGATACTCAGGTAGAACAACACAGGACTATGTCTGGAGGAGAGACACTCAGGTAGAACAACACAGGACTATATCTGGAGGAGGAGAGATACTCAGGTAGAACAACACAGGACTATATCTGGAGGAGAGACACTCAGGTAGAACAACACAGGACTATATCTGGAGGAGAGATACTCAGGTAGAACAACACTGGACTATGTCTGGAGGAGAGACACTCAGGTAGAACAACACGGGACTATGTCTGGAGGAGAGACACTCAGGTAGAACAACACAGGACTATGTCTGGAGGAGAGATACTCAGGTAGAACAACACAGGACTATATATGGAGGAGGAGAGACACTCAGGTAGAACAACACAGGACTATGTCTGGAGGAGAGATACTCAGGTAGAACAACACAGGACTATGTCTGGAGGAGAGATACTCAGGTAGAACAACACAGGACTATATATGGAGGAGGAGAGACACTCAGGTAGAACAACACAGGACTATGTCTGGAGGAGAGATACTCAGGTAGAACAACACAGGACTATATATGGAGGAAGAGAGACACTCAGGTAGAACAACACAGGACTATATCTGGAGGAGAGACACTCCAGGTAGAACAACACAGGACTATGTCTGGAGGAGAGATACTCAGGTAGAACAACACAGGACTATATATGGAGGAGGAGAGACACTCAGGTAGAACAACACAGGACTATGTCTGGAAGAGAGATACTCAGGTAGAACAACACAGGACTATATATGGAGGAGGAGAGATACTCAGGTAGGAACAACACAGGACTACATCTGGAGGAGAGATACCTCAGGTAGAACAACACAGGACTACATCTGGAGGAAATATACTCAGGTAGAACAACACAGGACTATATATGGAGGAGGAGAGATACTCAGGTAGAACAACACAGGACTATATATGGAGGAGGAGAGACACTCAGGTAGAACAACACAGGACTATGTCTGGAGGAGAGATACTCAGGTAGAACAACACAGGACTATATCTGGAGGAGGAGAGATACTCAGGTAAAACAACACAGGACTATGTCTGGAGGAGAGATACTCAGGTAGAACAACACAGGACTATATCTGGAGGAGAGATACTCAGGTAGAACAACACAGGACTATATCTGGAGGAGAGACAATGTGGTAGAACAACACAGGACTATATCTGGAGGAGAGACAATGTGGTAGAACAACACAGGACAATATCTGGAGGAGAGACACTCAGGTAGAACAACACAGGACTATGTCTGGAGGAGAGATACTCAGGTAGAACAACACAGGACTATGTCTGGAGGAGAGATACTCAGGTAGAACAACACAGGACTATGTCTGGAGGGAGAGATACTCAGGTAGAACAACACAGGACTATGTCTGGAGGAGAGACACTCAGGTAGAACAACACAGGACTATATCTGGAGGAGGAGAGATACTCAGGTAGAACAACACAGGACTATATCTGGAGGAGAGACACTCAGGTAGAACAACACAGGACTATATCTGGAGGAGAGATACTCAGGTAGAACAACACTGGACTATGTCTGGAGGAGAGACACTCAGGTAGAACAACACAGGACTATGTCTGGAGGAGAGACACTCAGGTAGAACAACACAGGACTATGTCTGGAGGAGAGATACTCAGGTAGAACAACACAGGACTATATATGGAGGAGGAGAGACACTCAGGTAGAACAACACAGGACTATGTCTGGAGGAGAGACACTCAGGTAGAACAACACAGGACTATGTCTGGAGGAGAGATACTCAGGTAGAACAACACAGGACTATGTCTGGAGGAGAGATACTCAGGTAGAACAACACAGGACTATATATGGAGGAGGAGAGACACTCAGGTAGAACAACACAGGACTATGTCTGGAGGAGAGATACTCAGGTAGAACAACACAGGACTATATATGGAGGAGGAGAGACACTCAGGTAGAACAACACAGGACTATATCTGGAGGAGAGACACTCAGGTAGAACAACACAGGACTATGTCTGGAGGAGAGATACTCAGGTAGAACAACACAGGACTATATATGGAGGAGGAGAGACACTCAGGTAGAACAACACAGGACTATGTCTGGAGGAGAGATACTCAGGTAGAACAACACAGGACTATATATGGAGGAGGAGAGATACTCAGGTAGAACAACACAGGACTACATCTGGAGGAGAGATACTCAGGTAGAACAACACAGGACTACATCTGGAGGAAAGATACTCAGGTAGAACAACACAGGACTATATATGGAGGAGGAGAGATACTCAGGTAGAACAACACAGGACTATATATGGAGGAGGAGAGACACTCAGGTAGAACAACACAGGACTATGTCTGGAGGAGATATACTCAGGTAGAACAACACAGGACTATATATGGAGGAGGAGAGATACTCAGGTAGAACAACACAGGACTACATCTGGAGGAGAGATACTCAGGTAGAACAACACAGGACTACATCTGGAGGAAAGATACTCAGGTAGAACAACACAGGACTATATCTGGAGGAGAGACACTCAGGTAGAACAACACAGGACTATGTCTGGAGGAGAGATACTCAGGTAGAACAACACAGGACGATGTCTGGAGGAGGAGAGATACTCAGGTAGAACAACACAGGACTATATCTGGAGGAGAGACACTCAGGTAGAACAACACAGGACTATGTCTGGAGGAGAGATACTCAGGTAGAACAACACAGGACGATGTCTGGAGGAGGAGAGATACTCAGGTAGAACAACACAGGACTATGTCTGGAGGATGAGAGATACTCAGGTAGAACAACACAGGACTATATCTGGAGGAGAGACACTCAGGTAGAACAACATAGGACTATGTCTGGAGGAGAGATACTCAGGTAGAACAACACAGGACTATATCTGGAGGAGAGATACTCAGGTAGAACAACACAGGACTATATCTGGAGGAGAGATACTCAGGTAGAACAACACAGGACTATATCTGGAGGAGAGATACTCAGGTAGAACGAGGAGAGGAGAGGAGAGGAGGGGAGAGGAGAGGAGAGCACAGTAGTGGATGTGGTGGTTGTAGCTAACCTGATTAACTGTACAGTAGTGGATGTGGTGGTTGTAGCTAGTCTGATTAACTGTACAGTAGTGGATGTGGTGGTTGTAGCTAGACTGATTAACTTTCCAGTAGTGGATGTGGTGGTTGTAGCTAAACTGATTAACTTTCCAGTAGTGGATGTGGTGGTTGTAGTTAGACTGATTAACTGTCCAGTAGTGGATGTGGTGGTTGTAGCTAGACTTATTAACCTGTCACCTCACAGTACACAGACACCACAGAGGCACTAAGAATATGCAGAGATTCTTTTTAGCCTTAGCCACTGAACTTAATCAACCCTGTCACACGCACACACACACACACACACACACACACACATTCTATTTGCAGTGGGCCCGGCGTGGCTCAGTCGAGTAGAGAGTAGAGAGTACACACTGAGTGAATTATTTAAAGTTCTCTGTAGATGTTTTCTAGGTCATCATCCCTGTTACAGGGATATGATAGAGCCTGTTTCAAAACGCTACAGCCTAAAGATGGAGGATCTTCATTTGATCACCCCGTTGCAGAACTACTTTCCTGCAACCAAGGACATTTTAAACTTGTAGCGTATTTTGAGGTTTAAAAGGGTTCCAGAAGTTTCCACTTAATAATTCACATTTCCTGTTGCTGCAGGATTCTTTTTTCCTGCTGTAGCAAACTGGCTGAAATTAAGATCCTTCATCTGTACCTTCCTACCCAGACTGGCACAGAGCCATACAGAGTCAGTGATTGGGCAGGAAGACTGGCACAGAGCCATACAGAGTCAGTGATTGGGCAGGAAGACTGGCACAGAGCCATACAGAGTCAGTGCTTGGGCAGGAAGACTGGCACAGAGCCAAGCAGAGTCAGTGCTTGGGCAGGAAGACTGGCACAGAGCCATACAGAGTCAGTGCTTGGGCAGGAAGACTGGCACAGAGCCATACAGAGTCAGTGCTTGGGCAGGAAGACTGGCACAGAGCCATACAGAGTCAGTGCTTGGGCAGGAAGACTGGCACAGAGCCTACAGAGTCAATGCTTGGGCAGGAAGACTGGCACAGAGCCATACAGAGTCAGTGCTTGGGCAGGAAGACTGGCACAGAGCCATACAGAGTCAGTGATTGGGCAGGAAGACTGGCACAGAGCCATACAGAGTCAGTGCTTGGGCAGGAAGACTGGCACAGAGCCATACAGAGTCAGTGCTTGGGCAGGAAGACTGGCACAGAGCCATACAGAGTCAGTGCTTGGGCAGGAAGACTGGCACAGAGCCATACAGAGTCAGTGATTGGGCAGGAAGACTGGCACAGAGCCATACAGAGTCAGTGCTGGGCAGAAGACTGGCACAGAGCCATACAGAGTCAGTGCTTGGGTAGGGAAGACTGGACAGAGCCATACAGAGTCAGTGCTTGGGCAGGAAGACTGGCACAGAGCCATACAGAGTCAGTGCTTGGGTAGGAAGACTGGCACAGAGCCATACAGAGTCAATGCTTGGGCAGGAACTAACCGGAGCTGAGTACCGGAGCTGAGTACCGGCACCTCAAATGTTCTACTGCTTGAGTTCCTGCACCTCTTATAGAATATTAGATCAAAAGTAATGTGGAGCTCCAGCACCTAAATATATACAGTACCGGGCCAGCACCTAAATATATACAGTACCGGGCCAGCACCTAAATATATACAGTACCGGGCCAGCACCTTAATATATACAGGACCGGGCCAGCTCCTAAATATAAAGAGTACCGGGCCAGCTCCTAAATATAAACAGTACCGGGCCAGCTCCTAAATATAAACAGTACCGGACAGCTCCTAAATATATACAGTACCGGGCCAGCTCCTAAATATATACAGTACCGGGCCCAGCTCCTAAATATAAACAGTACGGGCCAGCTCCTAAATATAAACAGTACGGGCCAGCTCCTAACATAATGAGTACCGGCCAGCTCCTAAATATAAAGATACCAGCACCCAAAATGAGTATCCTATTTCTGTCCAAGTCCAGCACTGTACAGTTAGTCAGCATACTGCCTCCCACTCTAACATGCATGTGTGTGTGTCTCCGCACCTGTGTGTGTGTGTGTCTGCTTTCCGTGTGTGTGTGTGTGTGTGTGTGTGTGTGTGTGTCTGCTTTCCCGTGTGTGTGTGTGTGTGTGTGTGTGTGTGTGTGTGTGTGCGCCTCTCCCAGTGAAGGATACT
>NW_025536359.1:25000-47500 GCF_020615455.1 Coregonus clupeaformis
AGAACCACTGAGTCAGCATCCTACTATCATAATGTTACTACGCCATAAGGGTTTAGAACCACTGAGTCAGCATCCTACTATCATAATGTTACTACACAATAAGGGTTTAGAACCACTGAGTCAGCATCCTACTATCATACTGTTACTACCCCATAAGGGATTAGAACCACTGAGTCAGCATCCTACTATCATAATGTTACTACCCCATAAGGGTTTAGAACCACTGAGTCAGCATCCTACTATCATAATGTTACAACCCCATAAGGGTTTCTAACCACTGAGTCAGCATCCTACTATTATAATGTTACTACCCCATAAAGGGTTTAGAACCACTGAGTCAGCATCCTACTATCTTAATGTTACTACCCCATAAGGCTTTAGAATCACTGAGTCAGCATCCTACTATCATAATGTTACTACCCCCATAAGGGTTTAGAACCACTGAGTCAGGATCCTACTATCATAATGTTACTACCCCATAAGGGTTTAGAACCACTGAGTCAGCATCCTACTATCATACTGTTACTACCCCACAAGGGTTTAGGAACCACTGAGTCAGCATCCTACTATGAAAATGTTACTACACAATAAGGGTTTAGAACCACTGAGTCAGCATCCTACTATCATACTGTTACTACCCCATAAGGGTTTAGAACCACTGAGTCAGCATCCTACTATCATAATGTTACTACCCCATAAGGGTTTAGAACCACTGAGTCAGCATCCTACTATCAAATGTTACTACCCCATAAGGGGTTTAGAACCACTGAGTCAGCATCCTACTATCAAATTGTTACTACCCCATAAGGGTTTAGAACCAATGAGTCAGCATCCTACTATCAAACTGTTACTACCCCATAAGGGTTTAGAACCACTGAGTCAGCATCCTAGTATCATAATGTTACTACCCCATAAGGGTTTAGAACCACTGAGTCAGCATCCTACTATCATAATGTTACTACCCCATAAGGGTTTAGAACCACTGAGTCAGCATCCTACTATCATAATGTTACTACCCCATAAGGGTTTAGAACCACTGAGTCAGCATCCTACTATCATAATGTTACTACCCCATAAGGGTTTAGAATCACTGAGTCAGCATCCTACTATCATAATGTTACTACCCCATAAGGGTTCAGAACCACTGAGTCAGCATCCTACTATCATAATGTTACTACCCCATAAGGGTTTAGAACCACTGAGTCAGCATCCTACTATCATACTGTTACTACCCCATAAGGGTTTAGAACCACTGAGTCAGCATCCTACTATCAAACTGTTACTACCCCATAAGGGTTTAGAACCACTGAGTCAGCATCCTACTATCATACTGTTACTACCCCATAAGGGTTTAGAACCACTGAGTCAGCATCCTACTATCATAATGTTACTACCCCATAAGGGTTTAGAACCACTGAGTCAGCATCCTCCTATCATAATGTTACTACCCCATAAGGGTTTAGAACCACTGAGTCAGCATCCTACTATCATAATGTTACCACCCCATAAGGGTTCAGAATCACTGAGTCAGCATTCTACTATCATAATGTTACTACCCCATAAGGGTTTAGAACCACTGAGTCAGCATCCTACTATCATAATGTTACTACCCCATAAGGGGTTTAGAACCACTGAGTCAGCATCCTACTATCAAACTGTTACTACCCCATAAGGGTTTAAGAACCACTGAGTCAGCATCCTACTATCAAAATGTTACTACACAATAAGGGTTTAGAACCACTGAGTCAGCATCCTACTATCATACTGTTACTACCCCATAAGGGTTTAGAACCACTGAGTCAGCATCCTACTATCATAATGTTACTACCCCATAAGGGTTTAGAACCACTGAGTCAGCATCCTAATATCAAACTGTTACTACCCCATAAGGGTTTAGAACCACTGAGTCAGCATCCTACTATCAAATTGTTACTACCCCATAAGGGTTTAGAACCAATGAGTCAGCATCCTACTTATCAAACTGTTACTACCCCATAAGGGTTTAGAACCACTGAGTCAGCATCCTAGTATCATAATGTTACTACCCCCATAAGGGTTTAGAACCACTGAGTCAGCATCCTACTATCATAATGTTACTACCCCATAAGGGTTTAGAACCACTGAGTCAGCATCCTACTATCATAATGTTACTACCCCATAAGGGTTTAGAACCACTGAGTCAGCATCCTACTATCATAATGTTACTACCCCATAAGGGTTTAGAATCACTCGAGTCAGCATCCTACTATCATAATGTTACTACCCCATAAGGGTTCAGAACCACTGAGTCAGCATCCTACTATCATAATGTTACTACCCCATAAGGGTTTAGAACCACTGAGTCAGCATCCTACTATCATACTGTTACTACCCCATAAGGGTTTAGAACCACTGAGTCAGCATCCTACTATCAAACTGTTACTACCCCATAAGGGTTTAGAACCACTGAGTCAGCATCCTACTATCATACTGTTACTACCCCATAAGGGTTTAGAACCACTGAGTCAGCATCCTACTATCATATTATGTTACTACCCCATAAGGGTTTAGAACCACTGAGTCAGCATCCTCCTATCATAATGTTACTACCCCATAAGGGTTTAGAACCACTGAGTCAGCATCCTACTATCATAATGTTACCACCCCATAAGGGTTCAGAATCACTGAGTCAGCATTCTACTATCATAATGTTACTACCCCATAAGGGTTTAGAACCACTGAGTCAGCATCCTACTATCATAATGTTACTACCCCATAAGGGTTTAGAACCACAGAGTCAGCATCCTACTATCATAATGTTACTACCCCATAAGGGTTTAGAACCACTGAGTCAGCATCCTACTATCATAATGTTACTACCCCATAAGGGTTTAGAACCACTGAGTCAGCATCCTACTATCATAATGTTACTACCCCATAAGGGTTTAGAATCACTGAGTCAGCATCCTACTATCATAATGTTACTACCCCATAAGGGATTAGAACCACTGAGTCAGCATCCTACTATCATAATGTTACTATCCCATAAGGGTTCAGAACCACTGAGTCAGCATCCTACTCTCATAATGTTACTACCCCATAAGGGTTCAGAACCACTGAGTCAGCATCCTACTATCATAATGTTACTACCCCATAAGGGTTTAGAACCACTGAGTCAGCATCCTCCTATCATAATGTTACACCCCATAAGGGTTTAGAACCACTGAGTCAGCATCCTACTATCATAATGTTACCACCCCATAAGGGTTCAGAATCACTGAGTCAGCATTCTACTATCATAATGTTACTACCCCATAAGGGTTTAGAACCACTGAGTCAGCATCCTACTATCATAATGTTACTACCCCATAAGGGTTTAGAACCACAGAGTCAGCATCCTACTATCATAATGTTACTACCCCATAAGGGTTTAGAACCACTGAGTCAGCATCCTACTATCATAATGTTACTACCCCATAAGGGTTTAGAACCACTGAGTCAGCATCCTACTATCATAATGTTACTACCCCCATAAGGGTTTAGAATCACTGAGTCAGCATCCTACTATCATAATGTTACTACCCCCATAAGGGATTAGAACCACTGAGTCAGCATCCTACTATCATAATGTTACTATCCCATAAGGGTTCAGAACCACTGAGTCAGCATCCTACTCTCATAATGTTACTACCCCATAAAGGGTTCAGAACCACTGAGTCAGCATCCTACTATCATAATGTTACTACCCCATAAGGGTTTAGAACCACTGAGTCAGCATCCTACTATCATAATGTTACTACCCCATAAGGATTTAGAACCACTGAGTCAGCATCCTACTATCATAATGTTACTACCCCATAAGGGTTTAGAACCACTGAGTCAGCATCCTACTATCATAATGTTACTACCCCATAAGGGTTTAGAACCACTGAGTCAGCATCCTACTATCATAATGTTACTACCCCATAAGGGTTTAGAACCACTGAGTCAGCATCCTACTATCAAACTGTTACTACCCCATAAGGGTTTAGAACCACTGAGTCAGCATCCTACTATCATAATGTTACTACCCCATAAGGGTTTAGAACCACTGAGTCAGCATCCTACTATCATAATGTTACTACCCCATAAGGGTTTAGAACCACTGAGTCAGCATCCTACTATCATAATGTTACTACCCCATAAGGGTTTAGAACCACTGAGTCAGCATCCTACTATCATAATGTTACTACCCCATAAGGGATTAGAACCACTGAGTCAGCATCCTACTATCATACTGTTACTACCCCATAAGGGTTTAGAACCACTGAGTCAGCATCCTACTATCATAATGTTACTACCCCATAAGGGTTTAGAACCACTGAGTCAGCATCCTACTATCATAATGTTACTACCCCATAAGGGTTTCTAACCACTGAGTCAGCATCCTACTATCATAATGTTACTACCCCATAAGGGTTTAGAACCACTGAGTCAGCATCCTACTATCATAATGTTACTACCCCATGAGGGTTTAGAACCACAGAGTCAGCATCCTACTATCATAATGTTACTACCCCATAAGGGTTTAGAACCACTGAGTCAGCATCCTACTATCATACTGTTAATACCCCATAAGGGTTTAGAACCACTGAGTCAGCATCCTACTATCATAATGTTACTACCCCTGAGACATTACCTCTGATCACTACACCACTGGTCATAAGGGTTCCACCACACTGAGACATTACCTCTGATCACTACACCACTGGTCATAAGGGTTCCACCACACTGAGACATTACCTCTGATCACTACACCACTGGTCATAAGGGTTCCACCGCACTGAGACATTACCTCTGATCACTACACCACTGGTCATAAGGGTTCCACCACACTGAGACATTACCACTGATCACTACACCACTGGTCATAAGGGTTCCACCACACTGAGACATTACCTCTGGATCACTACACCACTGGTCATAAGGGTTCCACCACACTGAGACATTACCTCTGATCACTACACCACTGGTCATAAGGGTTCCACCACACTGAGACATTACCACTGATCACTACACCACTGGTCATAAGGGTTCCACTGCACTGAGAAATTACCTCTGATCACTACACCACTGGTCATAAGGGTTCCACCACACTGAGACATTACCTCTGATCACTACACCACTGGTCATAAGGGTTCCACCACACTGAGACATTACCTCTGATCACTACACCACTGGTCATAAGGGTTCCACCGCACTGAGACATTACCTCTGATCACTACACCACTGGTCATAAGGGTTCCACCACACTGAGACATTACCTCTGATCACTACACCACTGGTCATAAGGGTTCCACTGCACTGAGACATTACCTCTGATCACTACACCACTGGTCATAAGGGTTCCACCACACTGAGGCATTACCTCTGATCACTACACCACTGGTCATAAGGGTTCCACCACACTGAGACATTACCACTGATCACTACACCACTGGTCATAAGGGTTCCACCACACTGAGACATTACCACTGATCACTACACCACTGGTCATAAGGGTTCCACCACACTGAGACATTACCACTGATCACTACCACCACTGGTCATAAGGGTTCCACCACACTGAGACATTACCACTGATCACTACCACCACTGGTCATAAGGGTTCCACCACACTGAGACATTACCACTGATCACTACACCACTGGTCATAAGGGTTCCACCACACTGAGACATTACCACTGATCACTACACCACTGGTCATAAGGGTTCCACCACACTGAGACATTACCACTGATCACTACCACCATTGGTCATAAGGGTTCCACCACACTGAGACATTACCTCTGATCACTACACCACTGGTCATAAGGGTTCCACCACACTGAGACATTACCTCTGATCACTACACCACTGGTCATAAGGGTTCCACCACACTGAGACATTACCACTGATCACTACACCACTGGTCATAAGGGTTCCACTGCACTAAGACATTACCTCTGATCACTACACCACTGGTCATAAGGGTTCCACCACACTGAGACATTACCACTGATCACTACACCACTGGTCATAAGGGTTCCACCACACTGAGACATTACCACTGATCACTACACCACTGGTCATAAGGGTTCCACCACACTGAGACATTACCACTGATCACTACACCACTGGTCATAAGGGTTCCACCACACTGAGACATTACCACTGATCACTACCACCATTGGTCATAAGGGTTCCACCACACTGAGACATTACCTCTGATCACTACACCACTGGTCATAAGGGTTCCACCACACTGAGACATTACCTCTGATCACTACACCACTGGTCATAAGGGTTCCACCACACTGAGACATTACCACTGATCAATACACCACTGGTCATAAGGGTTCCACCACACTGAGACATTACCACTGATCACTACACCACTGGTCATAAGGGTTCCACCACACTGAGACATTACCACTGATCACTACACCACTGGTCATAAGGGTTCCACCACACTGAGACATTACCACTGATCACTACCACCATTGGTCATAAGGGTTCCACCACACTGAGACATTACCTCTGATCACTACACCACTGGTCATAAGGGTTCCACCACACTGAGACATTACCACTGATCACTACACCACTGGTCATAAGGGTTCCACCACACTGAGACATTACCACTGATCACTACACCACTGGTCATAAGGGTTCCACCACACTGAGACATTACCCTGATCACTACACCACTGGTCATAAGGGTTCCACCACACTGAGACATTACCTCTGATCACTACACCACTGGTCATAAGGGTTCCACCACACTGAGACATTACCTCTGATCACTACACCACTGGTCATAAGGGTTCCACCACACTGAGACATTACCACTGATCATATACAATTTGACCTAGAGATCATCATTGTCTGTTTTTCTCTGTCAAAAATACAACTGATCTTTACTTTTTTTCGGAACGAGTTGCATATGTAAAAAAATACGGACAATTTATGCGGGCAATCATCTTTGTTGTCATTCATCCGGCAACGCAAAATGTCAACGTATCCGCAGCCTAAGACCGCAGTGTTTCCCCAAAAACATGTTACGCTAATTCCTCCCTCCTTGATAACATTGACCGGTAACAGTCCAATGGAGTCTTAGGATTTCAGAACCACGATACTGTGGAATTCAGCACCAGAATTAGAACTAGAATCCAAATCGTCGTTGTAAAAACATGAGGGGAACGTTCAGAGAGCTCTGAAATTAGTCTAACTCTCTCTCTCTCTCTCTCTCTCTCTCTCTCTCTCTCTCTCTCTCTCTCTCTCTCTCTCTCTCTCTCTCTCTCTCTCTCTCTCTCTCTCTCTCTCTCTCTCTCTCTCTCTCTCTCTCTCTCTCTCTCTCTCTCTCTCTCTCTCTCTCTCTCTCTCTCTCTCTCTCTCTCTCTCTCTCTCTCTCTCTCTCTCTCTCTTCTCTCTCCTCCCTCTCTCTCTCTCTCTCTCTCTTCCCTTTCTCTCTCTCTCTCTCTCTCTCTCAAACACATTCTCTGACTCTGAACTAGTTGTAGACCTATCTTTTGTCATATAGTGCCGTTGTACGCCAATATTATAATTCTACCTAAGGGGACAGAGAGGTGTTATGAGGCTACCTTCAGTGACAGAGAGGTGTTATGAGGCTACCTTCAGTGACAGAGAGGTGTTATGAGCCCACCTTCAGTGACAGAGAGGTGTTATGAGGCTACCTTCAGTGACAGAGAGGTGTTATGAGCCCACCTTCAGTGACAGAGAGGTGTTGTGAGGCTACCTTCAGTGACAGAGAGGTGTTATGAGCCCACCTTCAGTGACAGAGAGGTGTTGTGAGGCTACCTTCAGTGACATAGAGGTGTTATGAGCCCACCTTTGGAAACTAAGTGCCGCTATAGGCCTATGTAAGTTGACAGAGTTATAATAAGCATACGTAATCTGACATAGAGGTGTTATAAGCCTACTTAATGTGACATAGAGCCATTATAAACCTACTTAAGGTAACATAGATGTATTATAAGCTTTGATTATGTAGTGGTATTATAAACCTACTTAAGGTGACATAGATCCGTTATAAACTTATGTAAGGTAACATAGATGTGTTATAAACCTACTTAAGGTGACATAGAGCCGTTATAAACCTATGTAAGGTAACATAGTGGTATAATAAACCTACTTAAGGTAACAGAGGTGTTATAAACCTACATATGGTGACAGAGGTGTTATAAACCTACATATGGTGACAGAGGTGTTATAAACCTACATATGGTGACAGAGGTGTTATAAACCTACTAAAGGTGACACAGAACTGTTCTAAACCTACTTAAGGTAACATAGTGGTATTATAAACCTACTTAAGGTGACATAGAGGTGTTATAAACCTACTTAAGGTAACAAAGGCGTTATAGGCCTACCTTCGGTGACGTAGTCTCGCAGGAAACTGTGGTTGACTTTGGAGCTCTCAGTGTCCTCCCCCATTGGAAGCAAAGGAAGGGGGACCCGACCTGGTCCAATCAGAGCTCTCTCTCCTCTCCCAGGCTCTGCCCATACTGCTGGGGCCTAGCGCAGTGGTTTGGAGCAAGGCATCATGGGATATGGAGGGCCAGAGGTATGGAGAGGATAGAGGGAAAAGAGAGGGAGAGGTGTGGTGAGGATGGAGAGGAGAGGAGAGGAGAGGGGGTGGAGAGAAAGAGAGAGAGAGAGAGAGAGAGAGAGAGAGAGAGAGAGAGAGAGAGAGAGAGAGAGAGAGAGAGAGAGAGAGAGAGAGAGAGAGAGAGAGAGAGAGAGAGAGAGAGAGAGAGAGAGAGAGAGAGAGGGAGGGAGGGAGGGGGGTGAGAGGGGAGGGGACCTGAGAGAAGGTGGATCAACCACACACACTCCCACACCACGCGGTGTGACCTCTGATAAAAACACACACACTACACACCCCACACCAAAACACACACACTACACACTACACACCCCACACCAAAACACACACACTACACACCCCACACCAAAACACACACCAGGCCCAGCAAGAGAAGTTCCCGAAACAATGAGAGGTCCACTGATATGTGTTGGAGAGAGTAGTCCGTCTGTCTGCCTGGGAGTGTGTGAGAGAGGGAGAGAGTAGCACTCCTCTGTGCTCGCGTGCGTGATAATATCCGCTGCTCTGCAGTATTTCCTTGGTAACGAACAGGAACCGTAGCAATAGCAGTAGCAGGAGTATTTCCTTGGTAACAAACAGGAACAGGAACCAAACAGGAACAGGAACCAAACAGGAACAGGAACCAAACAGGAACAGGAACTGTAGCAGTAGTAGCAGTAGCAGGAGTAGCAGCAGCAGTTCAAGGTCCCAGAGTGTGGAGGTGTGGAAGGAGAGTGCAGGAGGAGGAGGAGGAGGAGAGAAGGCCTCGACACACCTTCCTTCGGTCTGCCTGTCGGCTTGTCGGTCTGCCTGTCTCTCTGCCTGCCTGTCGGCTTGTCGGTCTGCCTGTCTGCCTGTCTGCCTGTCTGCCTCTCTGCTGCTGCTGCTGCTATGTCCTCTGTACTGCAGTGTCACTGAGCAGGCAGGCACATGCGTGTCTCTGTGTGGAGAGGAGAGAGAGAGAGAGAGGAGAGAGAGAGGTGGAGGGATGAGGGAGAAAGAGAGAGAGGATGACAGGCTGTTTCTTCTTCCTGCTTGATAATGCTGAGAGAGAGAGAGAGAGAGAGAGAGAGAGAGAGAGAGAGAGAGAGAGAGAGAGAGAGAGAGAAGGATGCTGCAGCCTCCTTCCAGCTTAGCCAACCAGAGCACAGCTCTCAGTCTCGTCTCCGCCCACTGCAGGTGCTGAGAGGGAAGTGACCAGCAGAGGGAACAGTAGAGAGAATGAGAGGATACCCATACTACTGTACAACATGCTTCTACTGCATACTATGTACTCATCGTTGCATACTATTTAGCACGTACTGTTTAGTAAAAGGCATGTAGTATGCAACAGCCGCAACGCAGTAGCGGCTCCTGATTGGCTGAGTAGGTGGGGGCGGGGCCAGGTGCGGGTGGATCTTTCCAAATTCAACAGACATGCATCAGATTAACCGTCTTGATAACAGCTAATTTCCAATTGTATTAATTTCTCTAAACTCTGAATAGAATAGCAATGGAGTTATAGGCCTACTCAGGCTGGTTATAGGCAGACTATCACATTCAACCTATACCGTAACCCATATAGCCCATCTATCCTATTTAAAAAGGACTGGAGACAGAAACAGATCATTTGGTTCCATTTCAACATATTTATTAGTGAAACCAAAGCGCTGTAACATGTATTAATGAAATAGCCTAGTACACACACCGACACTTTTCAAAATGTTCAAATCAAAAGGCTATTGGACAGAAAAAACGTGGACAGTCGGGTGCATCGCAAAAGTTCAGACCCGCTGGACAGCAACATAATAAACTAAAGCCCTGATCGTTGGGAACGAGATCAGAATGACTGCTGAGGCTTGATCCATAAATTCAATAATTAAGTAGTGGCGGCAGGTGGCTTAGTGGTTAAGGGCGTTGTGCCAGTAACCAAAAGGTCGCTGGTTCTAATCCCCGAGCCGACTAGGTGATAAAATCTGTCAATGTGCCCTTGAGCAAGGCACTATAACCCTAATTGCTCCTGTAAGTCGCTCTGGATAAAGAGTGTCTGCTAAATTACACAAAAAAGGTAGCCTAGCAACTAAACACAACTAAAACTATTCATATGTTCAAATCAAAAGGCCTGATTAACATGACATCAATAACGCAGCCACAGACACATTCCTGAAATCTAAAGATGGTTTAGTATTTCGTTTAAAAGCTCTGACGAAGACAAGAAACACTTTTCAATGAGAAAACAGAAATCCAGTTTGGGTTAAAAAAAACATGTTTTCAAAGATGTAGCCTTCGATGCAATACTCAAGATCATTTAAAAGAGAACAATAACTACTTAGCCTACGTTTGAACACACCAACAGAATCTTCGCTATTCGGCATCTTCCCAATTAAGTAGTCTAGTTTTGTTGTTTGCCTACTTGAAGAGAGCTAGGGCATATCACTCGCAGCCCACCTCTTTCAATGCATTGTGGGAAAGTGTGCAGGGCGTCACTGATGGAATCACATCATCAATATTCACCGTTTACTGAAAGAAAAAAACAGAAATCACACAAGACTGTCAACCTGTGAGTTTTTAAAAAAAATCATACAGCGAATAAATGGCAGTTTAGAGAGCAACAGGTCTTTATCTGGAAAGGGTCAATGACATAACAGCAACATAATCTGCACTCACATCACACATGTGATATAACACTTGTTAACAATACCTTTGAGGTCATTAATATAATGCAATATTGGTTTACTTTACTTAACAATATATTGGTTGCTTTGATTGATTGGTTGATTGATTCATTTGGACACACAACATATCCACACAATCTAATTGTATATCAGACCTGCACTAAGTACTACACTTTATCTGTAACCCACAGATCATAAGAGAATCACATCATTATCTATATACTACTAACATCATCATAACAATAATCTACATCATAATCAATATCATAACATTTATAATCAATAACATCATTATCTATATACTACTAACAACATCATAACAATAATCTACATCATAATCAATATCATAACATTTATAATCAATAACATCATTATCTCTATATTACTAACATCATCATAACAATAATCTACATCATAATCAATATCATAACATTTATAATCAATAACATCATTATCTCTATATTACTAACAACATCATAACAATAATCTACATCATAATCAATATCATAACATTTATAATCAATAACATCATTATCTCTATATACTACTAACATCATCATAACAATAATCTACATCATAATCAATATCATACTATTTATAATCAATAACATCATTATCTCTATACTACTAACAACATCATAACAATAATCTACATCATAATCAATATCATAACATGTATAATCAATAACATCATTATCTCTATATACTACTAACATCATCATAACAATAATCTACATCATAATCAATATCATAACATTTATAATCAATAACATAATTATCTCTATATACTACTAACATCATCATAACAATAATCTACATCATAATCAATATCATACTATTTATAATCAATAACATCATTATCTCTATACTACTAACAACATCATAACAATAATCTACATCATAATCAATATCATAACATTTATAATCAATAACATCATTATCTCTATATTACTAACATCATCATAACAATAATCTACATCATAATCAATATCATACTATTTATAATCAATAACATCATTATCTCTCTATATTAACATCATCTACATCCTAATCAATATCATAACATTTATAATCAATAACATCATGAGATGAGAAAAAATAAAATTAAAATAAAAGTCCCTCTTTAAAAGAAAATATAGATAGACAGGTCGAAATTCAATCTGATTGTGCATTGTAGAGCACTGTCGACAATGCTGCTTTTAAAGGCAATGTTCCCGCATTAGTGGAGATCCCATTCATGGTAAACGCTGCAGATGTCGGCTCAGTCAGAAATGACCTTTAAATGACTCGCGATCGGATTGAATCCCGGCCAAAGAATAAACAGATGATTACATGGACTAATAATCCATGATGACGTTTCAAAATAAAGAATCTAAGAGTAAACAAAATAAGATTTACAAAATAAAGACAAAAGCAAAAAGCAATAAATGCTGGAATGCTCTTAAAATAATCCAAACCCCATGTTACCCAAACCCCATGTTACCCAAACCCCATGTTACCCAAACCCCATGTTACCAAAACCCCATGTTACCCAAACCCCATGTTATCCAAACCCCATGTAACCAAAACCCCATGTAACCAAAACCCCATGTAACCAAAACCCCATGTAACCAAAACCCCATGTTACCAAAACCCCATGTTATCCAAACCCCATGTTACCAAAACCCCATGTTACCAAAACCCCATGTTACCCAAACCCCATGTTATCCAAACCCCATGTTATCCAAACCCCATGTTACCCAAACCCCATGTTACCCAAACCCCATGTAACCGAAACCCATGTAACCAAAACCCCATGTAACCAAAACCCCATGTTATCCAAACCCCATGTAACCGAAACCCATGTAACCAAAACCCTATGTTACCAAAACCCCATGTTACCAAAACCCCATGTTACCAAAACCCCATGTTACCCAAACCCCATGTTACCCAAACCCCATGTTATCCAAACCCCATGTTACCCCAACCCCATGTTACCCAAACCCCATGTTACCAAAACCCCATGTTACCAAAACCCCATGTTACCCAAACCCCATGTTATCCAAACCCCATGTTACCCAAACCCCATGTTATCCAAACCCCATGTTACCCCAACCCCATGTTACCCAAACCCCATGTTACCAAAACCCCATGTTACCAAAACCCCATGTTATCCAAACCCCATGTTACCCAAACCCCATGTTATCCAAACCCCATGTTACCCAAACCCCATGTTACCCAAACCCCATGTTATCCAAACCCCATGTTACCCAAACCCATGTTATCCAAACCCCATGTTACCCAAACCCCATGTTACCCAAACCCCATGTTATCCAAACCCCATGTTACCCAAACCCCATGTTATCCAAACCCCATGTTACCCAAACCCCATGTTACCCAAACCCCATGTTACCCAAACCCCATGTTACCCAAACCCCATGTTATCCAAACCCCATGTTACCCAAACCCCATGTTACCCAAACCCCATGTTACCCAAACCCCATGTTACCAAAACCCCATGTTACCCAAACCCCATGTTATCCAAACCCCATGTTACCCAAACCCCATGTTACCCAAACCCCATGTTACCCAAACCCCATGTTATCCAAACCCCATGTTACCCAAACCCCATGTTACCAAAACCCCATGTTACCAAAACCCCATGTTACCAAAACCCCATGTTACCCAAACCCCATGTTACCCAAACCTCATGTAACCAAAACCCCATGTTATCCAAACCCCATGTTACCCAAACCCCATGTTATCAAAACCCCATGTTACCAAAACCCCATGTTACCCAAACCCCATGTTATCCAAACCCCATGTTACCCAAACCCCATGTTACCCAAACCCCATGTTACCCAAACCCCATGTTATCCAAACCCCATGTTACCCAAACCCCATGTTACCAAACCCCATGTTACCAAAACCCCATGTTACCAAAACCCCATGTTACCCAAACCCCATGTTACCCAAACCTCATGTAACCAAAACCCCATGTTATCCAAACCCCATGTTACCCAAACCCCATGTTACCAAAACCCCATGTTACCCAAACCCCATGTTATCCAAACCCCATGTTACCCAAACCCCATGTTATCCAAACCCCATGTTACCCAAACCCCATGTTACCCAAACCCCATGTTACCCAAACCCCATGTTACCCAAACCCCATGTTATCCAAAACCCCATGTTACCCAAACCCCATGTTACCCAAACCCCATGTTACCCAAACCCCATGTTATCCAAACCCCATGTTACCCAAACCCCATGTTATCAAAACCCCATGTTACCAAAACCCCATGTTACCCAAACCCCATGTTATCCAAACCCCATGTTACCCAAACCCCATGTTATCCAAACCCCATGTTACCCAAACCCCATGTTACCCAAACCCCATGTTACCCAAACCCCATGTTACCCAAACCCCATGTTATCCAAACCCCATGTTACCCAAACCCCATGTTACCCAAACCCCATGTTACCCAAACCCCATGTTACCCAAACCCCATGTTACCCAAACCCCATGTTATCCAAACCCCATGTTACCCAAACCCCATGTTACCCAAACCCCATGTAACCGAAACCCATGTAACCCAAACCCCATGTTACCCAAACCCCATGTTATCCAAACCCCATGTTACCCAAACCCCATGTTACCCAAACCCCATGTTACCCAAACCCCATGTTACCCAAACCCCATGTTACCCAAACCCCATGTTACCCAAACCCCATGTTACCCAAACCCCATGTTACCAAAACCCCATGTAACCAAAACCCCATGTTATCCAAACCCCATGTTACCCAAACCCCATGTTACCCAAACCCCATGTTACCCAAACCCCATGTTACCCAAACCCCATGTTACCCAAACCCCATGTTACCCAAACCCCATGTTACCCAAACCCCATGTTACCCAAACCCCATGTTACCCAAACCCCATGTTACCAAAACCCCATGTTACCAAAACCCCATGTTACCCAAACCCCATGTTACCCAAACCCCCTGTTACCAAAACCCCATGTTACCAAAACCCCATGTTACCCAAACCCCATGTTACCCAAACCCCATGTTACCCAAACCCCATGTTACCCAAAACCCATGTAACCAAAACCCCATATTACCAAAACCTTAGTTAAAAGTGCATCATACCGGCTGTATTTCTGTTTTTTGAAAGTTATACATCTTGAAAACTTGACTGCTGACATGTAAAACATTATGTCAACAATGGACTAATGAAACAAATACCCAAAACACAGAACTGACCTGAGATCAGCATTATATACACCAGTGCTCCCCTGACCATCGATGTTAAAACACAGAACTGACCTGAGATCAGCATTATATACACCAGTGCTCCCCTGACCATCGATGTTAAAACACAGAACTGACCTGAGATCAGCATTATATACACCAGTGCTCCCCTGACCATCGATGTTAAAACACAGAACTGACCTGAGATCAGCATTATATACACCAGTGCTCCCTGACCATCGATGTTAAAACACAGAACTGACCTGAGATCAGCATTACATACACCAGTGCTCCCCTGACCATCGATGTTAAAAACACAGAACTGACCTGAGATCAGCATTATATACACCAGTGCTCCCCTGACCATCGATGTTAAAACACAGAACTGACCTGAGATCAGCATTATATACACCAGTGCTCCCCTGACCATCGATGTTAAAACACAGAACTGACCTGAGATCAGCATTACATACACCAGTGCTCCCCTGACCATCGATGTTAAAACACAGAACTGACCTGAGATCAGCATTATATACACCAGTGCTCCCCTGACCATCGATTTTAAAACACAGAACTGACCTAAGATAAGCATGTAGGGTCAGCGTCATTCTACTCCTACTCAGTCCCCTGGGCTGCTCTCTCCTCTCCCGGCCCTGCTTCAGCTCTGGAGCTCAGAGAGACCATCTCCACAGCATCGACATAAAGAGCCATGCCGCTCACCCTGTTCACTCTCCTCTGCCTCCTGGTGGTCTAGGGAGACACAGCACCAACATAAAGAGCCATGCTGCTCACCCTGTTCACTCTCCTCTGCCTCCTGGTGGTCTAGGGAGACACAGCACCAACATAAAGAGCCATGCCGCTCACCCTGTTCACTCTCCTCTGCCTCCTGGTGGTCTAAGGAGACACAGCACCAACAGTCTAGTATCTCCATTCTCTCTCCCTCCCTCTCCCCCTCCCCCTCTCCCTCTCCCTCTCCCTCCCCTCCCTCTCCCCTTCCCCCTCTCCCTCTCCCTCTAGTTTAAATGACTTGTAACGTCTGAGTAAATGTCTTTACCTTGTAGTACAGGTAGAAGGTGGTGATGGCTGTCAGTAGGACTCAGCAGCACTAGCAACGTGTCTGATGATGAAGGCTGGCAGAGGAGAGGCTGCAAACAGAAACACCTTTGATGAGGGGACTGATCATCATACATAGATCTGTGGGAAATCTGTCAACGACAAAGTTATAAGTCTGGTTCATGTTCAGTTACCTGTGACGGTGAGGTTGAGGAGCTCGCTCTCAGAGGAGAAGTTATGAGAGAAAACATAATTGTCATGAACACAGCTGTAGTTTCCCTTGGTGGAGTCATCTGCAGCAGGGAAGAGGAAGGGGCAGCAGAGTGATTGACAGCTGGCTGGGTCTGGGTTCTGTTGGAGCCGGTGAACGTGAGGAGGAAGGAGCCTCCTGGGTACTGTGGCTGAGTGGAGCAGGTGATGGTGAAGCTGTGGCCCCTGAACACCTCTGGCCCCTCGTGGCCCCTGGAGACCCCTCCCATTGAGTCAGTCAGGGAGATATCAGGCTGGACCAGGAGATCTGTAACAATAAAAGAGAACAAGAAAAACCTCTTCAACTAGTTTCCTATAGATGTGACAACAACATCAGCATGTAACAGTGCTAGCCACCCCTCCCTCACAGGGCAACATGAGTAGTGGGCCTACAGTCACTGAGACAACATATGTTGATATCAGGCTGAAGCAGGACATCTGGAACAATAGGAGAGAACAAGAAAACGTAGCTCCTCAACTACTTTCCTCATTTAGATATGACAATAACATGACGTGTGACAGTGAGTAGAGAGTAGAGACGTTCACTGAGATAACACTCAAATACAAAAGCATTCTGGGACATATAAGTTGTATTTCATTCCTACTTGACTGAGTGATCTATTTTGCAAAGCAGACTTACAAGCCAAATAGTCATTGTGAGAGGTGCAGAGGAAGTGGTGTAAAGGAAATCAGTTTAATATAATTATAATGTATTGTTATTACCTGAGCAAATCGTACCGATTGACCAGATAAAAACGGTTAAGTCTAATACTGTACACTCCCTCAGTCTAGGCTCAGACCCAGAACAGTGAACTCCAATCCAATGAACGGTTCTTCCACCAGATACTGAAACAGCAGAGCCACAACCCAGCTGTCTAACACACTACTGCAGCTAAAGCCTCCATGCCAAGAGATGCCACAGTCCTCCACTCTCCCTGGCAGCTGCAGCCTCCATGCCAAGAGATGCCACAGTCCTCCACTCTCCCTGGCAGCTGCAGCCTCCATGCCAAGAGATGCCACAGTCCTCCACTCTCCCTGGCAGCTGCAGCCTCCATGCCAAGAGATGCCACAGTCCTCCACTCTCCCTGGTAGTGCCACTCCACTACACCAGCACAGCGACTGCCTCCTGCCACCAGCCTCACATCATCGGGCTCTGAGAAAAGAAAAGAGAGAGACAGTCATCTATTTAAATTATTATTATTATTTATTATTAAACTATTTTCTCACTAAAACACAGCTATATTGCCCTCTCATATTCTGTCACTCAATCAACAATGTTGATTGAGTGACAAACTGTTTTTACCTGAGCAGGTGAGTCCAACAGCATTACCAGGTAGGCAGGTGTTGTTTTTTCTGTCTGAGGTGTCACAGTCCAGGAGAAGGGACTCATTGCCTTTACACTGGAACTCTTATCCCAGGTCTGACCCTCACCTTCTCCATAGAGCCCCCTGTAGAGCTGCAGGAGCCCCACAGCCAAGCTTCCCACAGACTACCTCTGCATCCTGCTGGTCAAAGTGAGCTTCACACACTGAGGCCCAGGACCGATTGGACTTCACCTCCAGTCTCCCAGAGCAGAGACCAGCTCCATCCACAAGCCGCACAGACTCTGGAGAAAAACAGTTGGTTGATTATTCAATCAGTTTTTGTTGATGACACTGTCAAAGGGCAAAACACAAATATGTTGGATAAAAGATTGTAGTTTGCTATGTTTGATACTGTAAGAGGTAGAAATGGGTTCTTAGTCACTCAGGACAGGGTTGGGAATAATGCAGGCAGGAGACAGGAATAAGTTCACTTCACTTTATAGAAAATAAACAGCTGGACATCCATCAGGCAGCTTCACTTCTCTTGATCATGTAGATTAGTAGCCTTAACGGAGTCAGTGGAGGCTGGTGGGAGGGAGGATCTATAACGGCTCATTGTAAATGGCTGGAATGGAATAAATGGAAAGGTATCAAACACATTGAACATTATGGAAACCATGGAAACCACGTTTGGCTCCGTTCCATTCATTCCATTCCAGGCGTTTACAATGAGCCCCTCCACCTACAGCTCCTCCCACCAGCCTACAGCTCCTCCCACCAGCCTACACTGAGCGGAGTTGCCAACAACCGGATGTTCCGGTTTTCAGCAATACAGATATTTTTTCGGCCTGAAAAGCGGTTGTGGGGAACTCCGCTCAGGCGTTTCTGTGACGCCTGCCATAT
The DNA here is from genome assembly GCF_020615455.1 of Coregonus clupeaformis. NCBI lineage: Eukaryota > Metazoa > Chordata > Actinopteri > Salmoniformes > Salmonidae > Coregonus > Coregonus clupeaformis. The sequence goes on from NW_025536359.1 coordinate 44,002, forward strand.
TAAGTTAGGGGGTTTAGTAACAATTGTTTTTTATTTTGACTTGTCAGACGAAGAAATAAACGGGTCTGGATTAAAGCTGGATTAAACCTGTTAGTGTTGAGGTCCATAACATTAGAACAGTTCATCTACCTGTTAGTGTTGTGTTGGTCCATAACATTCAGAACAGTTCATCTACCTGTTAGTGTTGAGGTCCATAACATTCCAGAACAGTTCATCTACCTGTTAGTGTTGAGGTCCATAACATTCAGAACAGTTCATCTACCTGTTAGTGTTGTGTTGGTCCATAACATTCAGAACAGTTCATCTACCTGTTAGTGTTGAGGTCCATAACATTCAGAACAGTTCATCTACCTGTTAGTGTTGAGGTCCATAACATTCAGAACAGTTCATCTACCTGTTAGTGTTGTGTTGGTCCATAACATTCAGGAACAGTTCATCTACCTGTTAGTGTGTTGAGGTCCATAACATCTCAGAACAGTTCATCTACCTGTTAGTGTTGAGGTCCATAACATTCAGAACAGTTCATCTACCTGTTAGTGTTGAGGTCCATAACATTCAGAACAGTTCATCTACCTGTTAGTGTTGAGGTCCATAACATTCAGAACAGTTCATCTACCTGCAGTGCATTGAGCAGGATTAAAGCTGTCCCAGTTTATATGATGTCACACTTTTTCTAAACTCACCCTGTATGATGGTAAAAACGTTGTTGTCTTTCTGACACAATGAAACACATTTGCTAAATACCTTTAAAGCTGGAATCCTTAATGGTGAAAATTACTGCAAACAACGAACACTGGTTTAACAGCATCCTACCTGTGCTCCAGAACAGGATCATCAATATCGCTGCAGGTATCATATCTGTCTCTAACTGGGGCTCCACTGAGCTAAACACGTCTACTGTCATGAAGAGTGGACTGAAGAGTGGACAATACTGCTAGGCTATATGACTTCTATGTCATTAGTTCATTCGGTCTTTGATGTGAGATAAACTTCCTAGCAACTTATCTTAGATCAGTGGTTGAACCCAGCTATCTACAGCACACTGATCTGTTTTGAAAAACCCCCACCAGGAAACTGCTGACAGAGCAGCAATGTTTCACATAATGTGTGCTAAAATATCTTACATTATTATCAGTGCTTCACTTGAGTTCACCTCTTATAGAGTATTAGCTTTAAAATAGTGCAGAGTACTGGCACCCAAAGTGATTAGTGGAACCTAATTAAATCAATTTCAAGCACTGAGAGAGGGGAGGTTCTGAGAGAGAACGAAAGGAGGAGAGAGGGGGAGGAGGAGAGGAGAGAAGGAAGAGGAGAGAAGGAAAGGAGGAGAGAGGGGGAGGAGAGGAGAGGAGAAGAGAGAGGGAGAGGAGGAGAGGGGGGAGAGGAGAGAAGAAGAGGAGAGAGGGAGAGGAGAGAAGAAGAGGAGAGAGGGAGAGGAGGAGAGGAGAGGAGAGAAGAAGAGGAGAGAGGGAGAGGAGGAGAAGTGAATTCCTGACCTAAGACCTGTTAAATCAAATCACGGATACCTGCAATCAGGATGGAAAGAGAGGAGGAGAGAGAGAAGAGGAGATAGAGGGGGGAGAGAGAGGGGGGAGATAGAGAAGAGTGAGAGAAGGAGAGAGAGAAGAGTGAGAGGAGGAGAGAGAGGATGAGAGAGAGAGGAGGAGAGAGAGGGGGAGAGAGAGAGAGTGAGAGGAGGGTGAGAGAGTGGGGGAGAGAAAGTGAAAGGGGGGGGGGTGATCTTTATTCCTTTGAAATGTCTTTATTCTTCTGGAACTTCTGAGTGCAATGTTTACTGTTAATATGTATTTTTATTTCACTTTTGTTTACTATCTACTTCGCTTGCTTTGGCAATGTTAACATACGTTTCCCATGCCAATAAAGCCCTTAAATTGAAATTGAATTTGAATTGAGAGAGAAGTCAGTGATAAAAATATATTCAGTTGACATAAATGTTAGTCTGTCTGTCTGTCTGTCAGTCAGTCAGTCAGTCAGTCAGTCCTCCCTCTCTCTCCCCTCCACACCCTTCTCTTTATCGAAGCTAGGAGGAAGTGATGTAATCAATAAACAGACACATACTCCCCTCGCTGTAACATTAAGAGAACTGTGGGAAAGCAGTGCTCGGCATGCGGGGCAAAGGACACTGTGTACCGGAGTCCTAGCTAGCTAGCTACCAGTGTCTCCCCAGCCTCCCTCCTGTGTGTACCAGAGTCCTAGCTAGCTAGCTACCAGTGTCTCCCCAGCCCCCCTCCTGTGTGTGCACTGGAGTCCTAGCTAGCTAGCTAGCTACCAGTGTCCCCCCAGCCTCCCTCCTGTGTGTACCAGAGTCCTAGCTAGCTAGCTACCAGTGTCTCCCCAGCCCCTCCTGTGTGTGACCAGAGTCTAGCTTAGCTAGCTACCAGTGTCTCCCCAGCCGCCTCCTGTGTGTGCTGGAGTCCTAGCTAGCTAGCTACCAGTGTCCCCAGCCGCCCTCCTGTGTGTACCGGAGTCCTAGCTAGCTAGCTACCAGTGTCTCCCCAGCCCCCTCCTGTGTGTATCGGAGTCCTAGCTAGCTAGCTAGCTACCAGTGTCTCCCCAGCCCCCTCCTGTGTGTACCGGAGTCCTAGCTAGCTACCAGTGTCTCCCCAGCCCCCTCCTGTGTGTACCAGAGTCCTAGCTAGCTAGCTACCAGTGTCTCCCCAGCCCCCCTCCTGTGTGGACGGAGTCCTAGCTAGCTAGCTAGCTACCAGTGTCTCCCCAGCCCCCCTCCTGTGTGTACCGGAGTCCTAGTTAGCTAGCTAGCTACCAGTGTCCCCCAGCCGCCCTCCTGTGTGTACCGGAGTCCTAGCTAGCTAGCTAGCTACCAGTGTCCCCCAGCCGCCCTCCTGTGTGTACTGGAGTCCTAGCCAGCTAGCTAGCTACCAGTGTCTCCCCAGCCCCCTCCTGTGTGTGACCGGAGTCCTAGCTAGCTAGCTACCAGTGTCTCCCCCAGCCCCTCCTGTGTGTACCGGAGTCCTAGCTAGCTAGCTACCAGTGTCTCCCCAGCCCCCCTCCTGTGTGTACCGGAGTCCTAGCTAGCTAGCTAGCTACCAGTGTCTCCCCAGCCCCCCTCCTGTGTGTACCGGAGTCCTAGCTAGCTAGCTAGCTACCAGTGTCTCCCCAGCCCCCCCTGTGTGTACCGGAGTCCTAGCTAGCTAGCTAGCTACCAGTGTCTCCCCAGCCCCCTCCTGTGTGTACCGGAGTCCTAGCTTAGCTACCAGTGTCTCCCCAGCCCCCTCCTGTGTGTGCCGGAGTCCTAGCTAGCTAGCTACCAGTGTCTCCCCAGCCCCCTCCTGTGTGTACCGGAGTCCTAGCTAGCTAGCTACCAGTGTCTCCCCAGCCCCTCCTGTGTGTACCGGAGTCCTAGCTAGCTACCAGTGTCTCCCCAGCCCCCCTCCTGTGTGTACCGGAGTCCTAGCTAGCCTAGCTACCAGTGTCTCCCCCAGCCTCCCTCCTGTGTGTACCGGAGTCCTAGCTAGCT
>NW_025536359.1:52500-60800 GCF_020615455.1 Coregonus clupeaformis
TTTCACAAGGTAACACTATGCTCTGGTTTGTTTCTATCACTGGCTTTTACTGTTCTCTCTCCTCTCCTCTCCTCTCCTCTCCTCTCCCTCTCCTCTCCTCTCCTCTCCTCTCCCTCCTCCTCTCCTCTCCTCTCCTCTCCTCTTCCCTCTCCTCTCCTCTCCTCTCCTCTCCCTCTCCTCTCCTCTCCTCTCCCCTCCCTCCTCTCCCTCTCCTCTCCTCTCCCTCTCTCCTCTCCCCTTCTCTCTCTCTCTCTCTCCTGCTCCTCACTCCTCTCCTCTCCTCTCTCCCTCTCCTCTCCTCTCCTCTCCTCTCCTCTCCCCTCCTCTCCCCTTCTCCTCCTCTCTCCTCTCCTCTCCTCTCCCCTCCTCTCCCTCTCCTCCTCTCTCCTCTCCTCTCTCTCCTCTCCTCCCTCTCCCTCTCCCCTCCTCTCCCCTTCTCTCTCCTCTCCTCTCCTCTCCTCTCCTCTCCCTCTCCTCTCCCTCTCTCCTCTCCTCTCCCCTCTCCTCTCCTCTCTCTCCTCTCCTCTCCCTCTCCTCTCCTCTCCCTCTCCCTCCTCCTCTCCTCTCCTCTCCTCTCCTCCCTTTCTCTCTCCATTTTTACATTCATTATAACAGTATTCATTTAACTCTCTCCCCACCCCTCTACCCTCCCTCTCCCCTCTCCTCCCCTCTCCTCTCTCTCTCTCTCTCTCCTATGTCTATAGCTGTGCTGTCCGTGTTGTTTTGGCCGTGGCTGCCTGATCCCCAACCAGGGCTATCTCTCTGAGGTTGCTGCCTCCCTCGTCGATACCAGGCTAGGACTGGGGGTGGTCCCCAAAACCAAGGTGAGGGGGGGGTCTCAGGCTGTGTGTCTGGTCAGTGATAATAACAGTGTGTTTCTCAGGCTGTGTGTCTGGTCAGTGATAATAACAGTGTGTCTCTCAGGCTGTGTGTCTGGTCAGTGATAATAACAGTGTGTTTCTCAGGCTGTGTATCTGGTCAGTGATAATAACAGTGTGTTTCTCAGGCTGTGTATCTGGTCAGTGATAATAACAGTGTGTTTCTCAGGCTGTGTATCTGGTCAGTGATAATAACAGTGTTTCCCAGGCTGTGTATCTGGTCAGTGATAATAACAGTGTGTTTCTCAGGCTGTGTGTCTGGTCAGTGATAATAACAGTGTGTTTCTCAGGCTGTGTATCTGGTCAGTGATAATAACAGTGTGTTTCTCAGGCTGTGTATCTGGTCAGTGATAATAACAGTGTGTTTCTCAGGCTGTGTATCTGATCAGTGATAATAACAGTGTTTCTGTCTCTCAGGCTGTGTGTCTGGTCAGTGATAATAACAGTGTGTTTCTCAGGCTGTGTATCTGGTCAGTGATAATAACAGTGTGTTTCTCAGGCTGTGTATCTGATCAGTGATAATAACAGTGTTTCTGTCTCTCAGGCTGTGTGTCTGGTCAGTGATAATAACAGTGTGTTTCTCAGGCTGTGTGTCTGGTCAGTGATAATAACAGTGTTTCTCAGGCTGTGTGTCTGGTCAGTGATAATAACAGTGTGTCTCTCAGGCTGTGTGTCTGGTCAGTGATAATAACAGTGTTTCTCAGGCTGTGTGTCTGGTCAGTGATAATAACAGTGTGTCTCTCAGGCTGTGTGTCTGGTCAGTGATAATAACAGTGTGTTTCTCAGGCTGTGTGTCTGGTCAGTGATAATAACAGTGTGTCTCTCAGGCTGTGTGTCTGGTCAGTGATAATAACAGTGTGTTTCTCAGGCTGTGTGTCTGGTCAGTGATAATAACAGTGTGTCTCTCAGGCTGTGTATCTGGTCAGTGATAATAACAGTGTGTCTCTCAGGCTGTGTATCTGGTCAGTGATAATAACAGTGTGTTTCTCAGGCTGTGTGTCTGGTCAGTGATAATAACAGTGTTTCTCAGGCTGTGTGTCTGGTCAGTGATAATAACAGTGTGTCTCTCAGGCTGTGTGTCTGGTCAGTGATAATAACAGTGTTTCTCAGGCTGTGTGTCTGGTCAGTGATAATAACAGTGTGTCTCTCAGGCTGTGTGTCTGGTCAGTGATAATAACAGTGTGTTTCTCAGGCTGTGTGTCTGGTCAGTGATAATAACAGTGTGTCTCTCAGGCTGTGTGTCTGGTCAGTGATAATAACAGTGTGTTTCTCAGGCTGTGTGTCTGGTCAGTGATAATAACAGTGTGTCTCTCAGGCTGTGTATCTGGTCAGTGATAATAACAGTGTGTCTCTCAGGCTGTGTATCTGGTCAGTGATAATAACAGTGTGTTTCTCAGGCTGTGTGTCTGGTCAGTGATAATAACAGTGTGTTTCTCAGGCTGTGTGTCTGGTCAGTGATAATAACAGTGTGTTTCCCAGGCTGTGTGTCTGGTCAGTGATAATAACATGTGTGTTTCTCAGGCTGTGTGTCTGGTCAGTGATAATAACAGTGTGTTTCTCAGGCTGTGTGTCTGGTCAGTGATAATAACAGTGTGTTTCTCAGGCTGTGTGTCTGGTCAGTGATAATAACAGTGTGTTTCTCAGGCTGTGTGTCTGGTCAGTGATAATAACAGTGTGTTTCTCTCCCAGGCTGTGTGTCTGGTCAGTGATAATAACAGTGTGTTTCTCAGGCTGTGTGTCTGGTCAGTGATAATAACAGTGTGTTTCTCAGGCTGTGTATCTGGTCAGTGATAATAACAGTGTGTTTCTCAGGCTGTGTATCTGGTCAGTGATAATAACAGTGTGTTTCTCAGGCTGTGTGTCTGGTCAGTGATAATAACAGTGTGTTTCTCAGGCTGTGTGTCTGGTCAGTGATAATAACAGTGTGTTTCTCAGGCTGTGTATCTGGTCAGTGATAATAACAGTGTGTTTCTCAGGCTGTGTGTCTGGTCAGTGATAATAACAGTGTGTTTCTCAGGCTGTGTGTCTGGTCAGTGATAATAACAGTGTGTTTCTCAGGCTGTGTATCTGGTCAGTGAGACGTTTCACTACAACACTATCGACAGGGCCAAGTCCAGAGGAAAGAAATACGCCCTAGAGAAGGTTCCCAAAGTAGGACGACGCTTCCACAGAGTGGGCCTGCCCCCCAAGGTACCCTGACCCTACGTCTGAACCCTGACCCTACGTCTTAACCCTGACCCTACGTCTTAACCCTGACCCTACGTCTTAACCCTGACCCTATGTCTTAACCCTGACCCTACGTCTTAACCCTGACCCTATGTCTTAACCCAGACACTACGTCTTAACCCTGATTCTATGTCTTAACCCTGACCCTATGTCTTAACCCAGACACTACGTCTTAACCCTGATTCTATGTCTTAACCCTGACCCTATGTCTTAACCCTGACACTACGTCTTAACCCTGACCCTACGTCTTAACCCTGACCCTACGTCTTAACCCTGACCCTACGTCTTAACCCTGACCCTACGTCTTAACCCTGACCCTACGTCTTAACCCTGACCCTACGTCTTAACCCTGACCCTACGTCTTAACCCCTGACCCCCACGTCTTAACCCTGACCCTACGTCTTAACCCTGACCCTTCGTCTTACGTCTTAACCCTGACCCCACGTCTTAACCCTGACCCCACGTCTTAACCCTGACCCCACGTCTTAACCCTGACCCTACGTCTTAACCCTGACCCTACGTCTTAACCCTGACCCTACGTCTTAACCCTGACCCTACGTGTTATTACCACATGTTTGAAAAATGTATGCACTCACTAACTGTAAGTCGCTCTGGATAAGAGCGTCTGCTAAATGACTAAAATGTAAAATGTAAACTATGTCTTAACCCTGTCCTCCAAGGTACCCTAACCTGTGTGTGTCCTGCATCTGTCTGTTTCTCTGTCTTTTGTGCGTGCGTGCGTCAGCTTGGTTCGTTCCAGCTGTTCGTGGAAGGTTACCATGAGGCTGACTATTGGTTGAGACGTTTTGAGGCGGAGCCTCTCCCAGAGAACATCAGGAAACAGTTCCAGTGTCAGTTCGAGAGGCTGGTCATTCTGGACTACGTCATCAGAAACACCGGTAGGGGTGTGTTCGCTCACAGGAAGGAGGATCTGTAGTGTTTAGACATTTCCTGGTGACTTCCTTTCACAGTACACACACACACCGCACACACACAGTGCACGGCACACACACACACACACACACACACACACACACACAGTGCACGGCACACACACACACACACACACCACACACACACACACACCGCACACACACAGTGCACGGCACACACACACACCACACACACACACAGTGCACGGCACACACACACACAGCTTGCCCACAGCGCACACACAGGGGCCTATAAAATCTGCGATACGGAGAATGGAATTCAACAATATTCAATAATGTATTGAACACTGAATAAAAACTGTACCCGGGCAGAGGGCAGACAGCGTGCGTGGTGTCGTGTGGGCGAGATTTTTTCTAATGTCAACATTGTGAACAGAGTGCCCCCTGGTGGAGGGGGGGTTTGTTATGAGGGGATAAACTACAGACAACCAACACAATGGCTTTTTATAGATGGCCGTTTTGAATGCACAGAGATACCGTGACGAGATCCTGAGGCCCATTGTCGAGCCTTTTAATGAAACATTAGCATGTTGCGTTTTTTATATATTTTTGTTCAGTGTAAATGTATTGAACTTAGTAGGAAATCAACTAAATGTATTGAACTTAGTAGGAAATCAACTAAATGTATTGAACTTATTGAAGATGAATTGATATGGCCCAAGATGATCATAAGACATGAACAGAATGCATCAGTGGTTAGTATTTTCCAGGAGTACTTCTCGGTCACCACTATGTGTTCGCCGTTTTAACGATTACGCTAATAATGATAACCGTCTTCTGGTAGATGGAAAGGCTTTCCCAAAAACATTCTCAATGGAAATGTTAACTTCAAAGTAGACTACACCTACCTGGTATCATGATATCATGATTATTTGCATCAATCCAGTGGCGATTTGTTTAGCAAACTCTGCAATTTACATGGGTGCTACAAAAACACAGCTAACCAAACAAGTCTCTTGCTGGTGCACAGTTGAATAAAACGACTGATCTACAACTGAATTTAAGGGTATCTACATCCAAAAATAAAACATTCTTGGATTTTTCCCAGACCTCAAAAGTGATCTCCTGTTGTGGTTTAAGTATTGTTGTAGACTTAAAACATCCAATTTTGTTGTTTTTCTCTTTAAAAATTGATTTTGAGAGTGAAAACTTGAAATAAACCTGGATAAATAAAACGTAGAAAACAGAATGGAAATAGGGCAAAAAATAAAACAGATTTTATAGACACACACACACACACACACACATACACACACACACATACACGTACACACATATACACACACACACACACACACACACACAGTTCATGCGTGATCTTGAACCCCTCCCTATAGCTTTGCATTGTGTTCTCCTCCTATGCAGAATCTAACCCATTCACCCCTTCACTCTTCCTATGCAGAATCTAACCCATTCACCCCTTTCACTCCTCCTATGCAGAATCTAACCCATTCACCCCTTTCTCTGCTCTCTCTCTCTCTCTCTCTCTCGTTCTCTCCATCAGACCGAGGGAATGACAACTGGTTGATCAAGTATGAGAAGCCAGGGGAAGGAGGGGGAGAGAAGGTGAGTCCATAGATCATGTGTGTGTTGAAAGGAGTGACACGATGCACTCTGCACTCTGCATGACTCCTACTGACAACACTACAGCATGATAGACTGGCTCAGAGGACTAGTGGCAGTTAGACTCTGACTGACTCTTATCTAGCATTCATTCATTCATTCATTGCCTTTTATAATCGCAGGTTGATGTTTATTGTCATGAATCTGAGTGATTTTTCCCCCCCTTAGATAGATAGGCCAACTGCAAAGTCAAAATGGTCTATTTTTGTAAAACTTCATGAAAACAAAGATGTGCTTTTTGGTCTTTAATTTAAGGTCAGGGTTAGGCATTAGGGTTAGCAGTGTGGTTTGGGTGTTTATGACTTTGTGGCTGTGCCAGCTGGTGACCACTCTGCAGAGCTGCCTTCAGGACGAGATTCATGACAATAAATGCCAACCTGCTTTATAATCACTCACTCACTTCTCACTCACTCACTACATTCTGATTCTCTCCTTTCTCCTGAAGTGTGCACTCGTACACTCCCTCTCATGGATTTAAAAGGAATTGGAAGTGGTCTGACCAATATGGTGTGAAACGCCCTCCTGCTTGCACCAGTGACCAATATGGTGTGAAATTCCCTCCTGCTTGCACCAGTGACCAATATGGTGGGAAACTCCCTCCTGCTTGCATCAGTGACCAATCCAATGCACCAGGGGGAGTCAACGAGTGCACCCTTCTGCAGTAGGGTAGAGAATCGGAACACAGCCACTCAACCAATCAAGCAATTACTTAACCAATCAACCAATCAATCCACCCACCGTCCCTGATCAATAAGTGTTGTGTCTGTAGCTGATCAATTTGATTTCATTAGGATTTCCTTTAGCCCAAGGGCTAGTCTTCCGAGAGTCCTTAAAAAATGTAAAGAAAAAAATATACACAAATTATAAAAACCAAAAAAGCAAAGTTAACATTTACATTTTTTTAATTTTAGTCATTTAGCAGACGCTCTTATCCAGAGCGACTTACAGTTAGTGAGTGCATACATTATTTATTTAAAAAAAAAATCATACTGGCCCCCCGTGGGAATCGAACCCACAACCCTGGCGTTGCAAACGCCATGCTCTACCAACTGAGCTACATCCCTGCCAGCCATTCCCTCCCCTACCCTGGACGACGCTGGGCCAATTGTGCGCCGCCCCATGGGTTAAAAACACAAAGATCCACATTCCTGTTACCTGAACATATTACCTACACCCCCCATACCTAATTTAAATACAACAGAACATATTAAAATAATCTCTTAAAACAACTATTTGGCAAGTTTTTTTGGACCTTTCTGGCAAAGGAGTTCCAGGACTTCACTGCCCTGAAACTAAAATCTCTAATCTGGGTTTTGGTGGCGTTAGTTCTGCTCCATGCTTTACCAGAGTGTTGGACCATACCCAGTTGATCATGGACAGTCGACCATTTGAGTGCATTATGTAATTCAGTCAATAATGATCAACGTGTAACTAATCAATAAGTGTTGAATCTCTCCATCAGGACCCAGAGAGAACAGAGAGTAGAGAGCAGGCTATAGACAACCATCAATCAATCAATAATGATCAATGTGTAGCTAATCAATAAATGTATCTCTCCATCAGGCCATCCAGATTGCAGCTATAGACAACGGCCTGGCCTTCCCCTTCAAACACCCTGACGAGTGGAGAGCCTGTAAGTTACTGTTGTACACACACACACACACATTCTCACACACACACATTCACACACACACACATACATACACACACATATACACACACACACACAAACATACATACACACACACACACACACACACACACACACACACACACACACGCACACACACACACATACATACATACATACACACACACACGCACACATACATACACACATACATACACACACACACACACACACACACATACATACACACACACACACACACATACATACACACACACACACACACACACACACACATACACACACACACACACACATAAACACTTACTGGTCCTCTCCTGTCCCCTATAGACCCTTTCCATTGGGCGTGGCTGCCCCAGGCTAAAGTACCCTTCTCCCAGGAGACCAGAGAGCTGGTGCTGTCCCGTCTGTCTGACATGAACTTTGTTCAGGACCTCTGTGAGGACCTCTACGAAATGTTTATGGTAGATATCCACTGCTATTTCTCTCTCTCTCTCTCTCTCTCTCTCTCTCTCTCTCTCTCTCTCTCTCTGTCTCTCTCCTCTCTTCTCTCTCTCTCTCTCTCTCTCTCTCTCTCTCTCTCTCTCTCTCTGTCTCTCTGTCTCTCTGTCTCTCTGTCTCTCTCCTCTCTCTCTCTCTCTCTCTCTCTCTCTCTCTCTCTCTGTCTCTGTCTCTGTCTCTGTCTCTGTCTCTGTCTCTGTCTCTGTCTCTGCTCTGTCTCTGTCTCTGTCTCTGTCTCTGTCTCTCTCTCTCTCTCTCTTATATATATATATATATATATATATATATATATATATATATATATATATATATATATATACCTCTGTCTCTCTCTCTCTCTCTCCCGCTCCCTCTCTCTCTCCCTCCAGAGGTTGAGGTGAGAGGTCAAAAAAATGTCAGAGTGGTACTCTGACACCATCCAACATTACCATGTGACATTTCAAAACCAATCCTTTACCAACAACACTT
>NW_025536360.1:0-60958 GCF_020615455.1 Coregonus clupeaformis
TTCACCCTGTCTCATTGTGGAGCTAGAGGAGTTAGAGCCCTGTCTATGTTCATAGATAAGATGAGAGCACCCCTCCAGCTAGGATGGAGTCCATCACTCCTCAGCAGGCCAGGATTTGTCCTGTAGCACCCCTCCAGGATGGAGTCCGTCACTACTCAGCAGGCCAGGATTGGTCCTGTTTGTGGGTGGAGTCCCAGAAAGAGGGCCAATTATCTACTAATTCTATCTTTTGGGAGGGGCAGAAAACAGTTTTCAACCAGCGATTGAGTTGTGAGACTCTGCTGTAGAACTCATCACTCGCCATAACTGGGAGGGGGCCAGAGACAATTACTCGATGCCAACACATCTTTCTGGCTAATTTACACGCTGAAGCTATGTTGCTCTTGGTGACCTCTGACTGTTTCATCCTAACATCGTTAGTGCTGACGTTGATAACAATATCCCTATACTCTCTACACTCGCCAGTTTTACCCTTAGCCAGCACCATCTTCAGATTAGCCTTTACGTCAGTAGCCCTGCCCCCTGGTAAACAGTATATGATCGCTGGATGATTCTTTTTAAGTCTAATATTGCGGGTAATGGAATCGCCAATGACTAGGGTTTTCAATTTGTCAGAGCTAATGGTGGGAGGCTTCAGCGGCTCAGACCCCGTAATGAGTGGAGAAGAGACCTGAAAAGGCTCGGCCTCTGACCCCGACTCGTTGCTTAATGGGGAGAACTGGTTGAAAGTTTCTGTCGGCTGAATGAGCGACACCGGTTGAGCATGCCGACAGCATTTCTTTCCAGAAGCCTTGAGAAAATTGTCTGTCTGCGGGTACTGTGCGGGGGGATTTATACTACTATCTGTACTTCCTGGTGGGACAGACACTGTTTCATCCTTTCCTACACTTAAATTGCCCATGCCTAACGATTGCATCTGAAGCTGTGCTTGCAACACGGCTATCCTCACCATAAGGTGATAGTGATGGCATACTGTTCATGTTACTACTTAGCTTTTTCGGCTGGTGGAGGTCCTGTAGAACCATATCCAGATAAAGGGTCCTGTAGAACCATGTCCAGATAAAGGGTCCTGTAGAACCATGTCCAGATAAAGGGTCCTGTAGAACCATGTCCAGATAAAGGGTCCTGTAGAACCATGTCCAGATAAAGCGTCCGGGGTAAAAAAGTTTGTTAGTAAATGTATTAAAAGTAAAACCCCAAAAGTTTGGCAGATAGCCAAGCAGCAACAAACACAACAGCACGGATACAAGTCCAGAAGTTGAGGGCGGAGCAATGAGGGCGGAACACAACGGCTCAGAGACCGATAAGAGAGCTGAGAAACCACCGTTTTGCAACGAGCGCCAATGTTACCTCTGTTGATGGATCTGATCATGATGTTACCTCTGTTGATGGGTCTGATCATGATGTTACCTCTGTTGATGGGTTTGATCATGATGTTACCTCTGTTGATGGGTCTGATCATGATGTTACCTCTGTTGATGGGTCTGATCATGATGTTACCTCTGTTGATGGGTCTGATCATGATGTTACCTCTGTTGATGGGTCTGATCATGATGTTACCTCTGTTGATGGGTCTGATCATGATGTTACCTCTGTTGATGGGTCTGATCATGATGTTACCTCTGTTGATGGATCATGATGTTACCTCTGTTGATGGATCTGATCATGACGTTACCTCTGTTGATGGGTCTGATCATGATGTTACCTCTGTTGATGGGTCTGATCATGATGTTACCTCTGTTGATGGGTCTGATCATGATGTTACCTCTGTTGATGGATCATGATGTTACCTCTGTTGATGGGTCTGATCATGTTGTTACCTCTGTTGATGGATCTGATCATGATGTTACCTCTGTTGGTGGATCATGATGTTACCTCTGTTAATGGGTCTGATCATGATGTTACCTCTGTTGATAGGTCTGATCATGATGTTACCTCTGTTGATGGGTCTGATCATGATGTTACCTCTGTTGATAGGTCTGATCATGATGTTACCTCTGTTGATAGGTCTGATCATGATGTTACCTCTGTTGATGGGTCTGATCATGATGTTACCTCTGTTGATGAGTCTGATCATGATGTTACCTCTGTTGATGGATCATGATGTTACCTCTGTTGATGGGTCTGATCATGATGTTACCTCTGTTGATGGATCATGATGATACCTCTGTTGATGGATCATGATGATACCTCTGTTGATGGATCATGATGTTACCTCTGTTGATGGGTCTGATCATGATATTACCTCTGTTGATGGATCATGATGATACCTCTGTTGATGGGTCTGATCATGATGTTACCTCTGTTGATGGGTCTGATCATGATGTTACCTCTGTTGATGGGTCTGATCATGATGTTACCTCTGTTGATGGGTCTGATCATGATGTTACCCTGTTGATGGGTCTGATCAAGCATCACAGGGGGATTTTTTCCCTTGTCTGCACAGCAGCACGTAGACATGTCCGGAAGTTGAGGGCGGAGCTAGACTGTAGCAGTGGAGTACAATAAACCTTTTAAATTGGATGTATTCTGAACTAAAATAAACGACATGCAACAATTTCAAAGATTTTACTGAGTTAAAGTTCATAGAAGGAAATCATTCAATTGATATAAATTAATTAGGCCCTAATCTATGGATTTCACATCACTGGGCAAGGGCACACCACTGGGGAGCCAGGCCCGCCCACTGGGGAACCAGACCCGCCCACTGGGGAACCAGACCCGCCCACTGGGGAGCCAGGCCCACCCACTTGGGAGCCATGCCCACCCACTTGGGAGCCAGGCCCAGCCAATCAAAGTTAGTTTTTCCCCACAAAAGGGCTTCATTATAGTTTCTCCTCAGTTGCTTTATGACTCTAAAACCTATTTAAACGGAACATATTAGAACCAAAATGAACATTCTATCAGGCAGATGGAGTTGACAGTTTATGGTTGTGACCATGGTTATTTCAATATGTTTCAATCTATCAAAAGTTTAGAACTTTCCAGACCATGAGTGGCCTTGTTGCACTACATGTAATGAGGACATTAATAAAGGGTCCTTATGGTATACAGTGCCTTGCAAAAGTATTCATCCCCCTTTGCGTTTTTGCTATTTTGTTGCATTACAACCTGCAATTTAAATGGATTTTTATTTGGATTTCATTTAATGGACATACACAAAATACTCAAAATTGGTGAAGTGAAATAAAAAAAATAACTTGTTTCAAAAAAATTCTACAAAATAAATAACGGAAAAGTGGTGCGTGCATATGTATTCACCCCCTTTGCTATGAAGCCCCTAAATAAGATCTGGTGCAACCAATTACCTTCAGAAGTCGCATAATTAGTTAAATAAAGTCCACCTGTGTGCAATCTAAGTGTCACATGATCTCAGTGTATATATACACCTGTTCTGAAAGGCCCCAGAGTCTGCAACACCACTAAACAAGGGGCACCACCAATCAAGCGGCACCATGAAGACCAAGGAGCTTTCCAAACAGGTCAGGGAAGTTGTGGAGAAGTACAGATCAGGGTTGGGTTATAAAAAACATATCAGAAAGGTTGAACATCCCACAGAGCACCATTAAATCCATTATAATAAAATGGGAAGAATATGGCACCACAACAAACCTGCCAAGAGAGGGCCGCCCACCTAAACTCACGGACCAGGCAAGGAGGGCATTAATCAGAGAGGCAACAAAGAGACCAAAGATAACCCTGAAGGAGCTGCAAAGCTCCACAGTGGAGATTGGAGTATCTGTCCATAGGACCACTTTAAGCCGTACACTCCACAGAGCTTGGCTTTACGGAAGAGTGGCCAGAAAAAAGCCATTGCTTAAAGAAAAAAATAAGCAAATACGTTTGGTGTTCACCAAAAGGCATGTGGGAGACTCCCCAAACATATGGAAGAAGGTACTCTGGTCAGATAAGACTAAAATTGAGCTTTTTGGCCATCAAGGAAAACGCTATGTCTGGTGCAAACCCAACACCTCTCATCACCCTGAGAACACCATCCCCACAGTGAAGCATGGTGGTGGCAGCATCATGCTGTGGGGATGTATTTCATCAGCAGGGACTGGGAAACTGGTCAGAATTGAAGGAATGATGGATGGCGCTAAAAACAGGGAAATTCCTGAGGGAAACCTGTTTCAGTCTTCCAGAGATTTGCGACTGGGACGGATGTTCACCTTCCAGCAGGACAATGACCCTAAGCATACTGCTAAAGCAACACTTGAGTGGTTTAAGGGGAAACATTTAAATGTCTTGGAATCCAATTGAGAATCTGTGGTATGACTTAAAGATTGCTGTACACCAGCGGAACCCATCCAACTTGAAGGAGCTGGAGCAGTTTTGCCTTGAAGAATGGGCAAAAATCCCAGTGGCTAGATGTGCCAAGCTTATAGAGACATACCCCAAGAGACTTGTAGCTGTAATTACTGCAAAAGGTGGCTCTACAAAGTATTGACTTTTTGGGGGGGGGGTGAATAGTTATGCACGCTCAAGTTTTCTGTTTATTTGTCTTATTTCTTGTTTGTTTCACAATAAAAAATGTTTTGCATCTTCAAAGTGGTAGGCATGTTGTGTAAATCAAATGATACCAACCCCCCCCAAAAGAAATCTATTTTTAATTCCAGGTTGTAAGGCAACAAAATAGGAAAAATGCCAAGGGGGGTGAATACCTTCGCAAGCCACTGCATAGGTCAACCTCATTGACTGGGTCTACCATACAGGTGTCATCCCAGATTATTATAACAAAATTACTTATCATTAATGTGTATGTTTCCCATTATGACAACCTGAACCTCCTTGCCATCCAAGTGGGAGGATAAACCCACTACTACACCAACGAGTGCGATGTAATTTATAGGTGTTTCACAGAATTTAGCTAGTTAAAATGAAGTGTATCTTAAGGGGTATTTCCTTGTACTTTTATAGTACATTACCCATCCTGACAACCTGGCTGTAATTTAAGGCTGCCGGAAGCCTTACCAAATAATAAGCACTATTATTGTAGGGTAATTTGATTAACCCCCTAGAGTCAATTGAAGCACCGGTGCATCAATCTAAATTACATAAAATAATTAACCTCAAAATCCATCAGTTGAAGGTAGAGGTATCTGTCTCAATCCACCACATCTGCCTATTTCGCACTTCCGTATCTGCGGTGAAAGGTGGCAGAGCTAGAGCGGTGTTTGTCAGACATTGAGACGTACCGAAAATCAAACTATTGAAAGGGGAGACTCTCAGGAACATGGTGTTCTCCGTTTTGCCCTACGACCCCCACAAGTATCACGGGACTCGTCTGAAGGTAACCAGGACCAGTTTAAAAAACACGCATGAATGCATGCACACGTTTGGACATCAGTTGAGGTTGCGCTACCAAGAATTAATAATTGTAGCCAATTCGGGGGCTCATTTTCTACCACAAATGACACACTCACAAACACCGACCCGGTATCGAATCCAGACATGAGTTGCTGTATTTAGCCTGGAATCTTTTATTTCTTACCGTGAAAATCTGACAGGAGAAAGCCATCTGACTTCTGACTATCCTAGCTCCTCACCATGTAAAACTGTCATCGTCATCCATACCATAAATTCTGACATAAAAACCTATTTTTGTCAATCCACTCATCCCAAAGAGAAATAGTTTAATCTATTAATTTAAGATCAGTTTTACATCGAAACCGTAATGTTAAATTAAATAAATCCAGGAAATAATTAAAGACACAGAATTTGAGGACGAAGTGACAAGGACAACTGTACTCTAATTGTTTGAAATCAGTGGACCCAACATGAATATGAAATATGCACACAGGAAACATGGAATGGTTTATACAATGGAGCATTCAAATACTAGCCCACTGCCAGTGGGGCAACCCTAGCTTTTTCTGATTGGTCAATTCTTGGTGGGAATACAGTCTGTTTATTGGCTAGCCAGAGCAATTCTTCAAATTGTGGTAGCGCACAGCAATGTGATTGGTTGTCTAATATTCATATTGCAATATCCATAAAAATAAATACAGTTTTACAGTTCACGCAGTTGTTTCATTCTATGTTTTTATTACCTAAACATTTTTTATTTCATTTTAGCCCCTTTGTTGACAATTATTAGATTTGTGCATTCATTGAGTTATTGCATTAATACAGTTTAAACAGTAGTTGTTGGGGGGAAGTTTCAAACATAAAAGTGGAATATTGGAATATGTCTGACAAGAGGAACAGTCCAGCCCAGCGTGAAATCACACAGCCACACCCACACAGCTTCCTGCATTATACAGCTGCACTGCTACAGCTTCACCTAGAGGGGGCGACAGAAACAAACAGATTTAGGGGACAGGACAAACACGACCAATGAAAGACAACACACCTTATCTGTAAGACTCTCCTGACGTAGCTGTCCCCATAGAGTCACTGTTAACCAGAAACTGACTGGCCTTAGGACAGCTCGGGGCCGGATGGGCTGGTCCCATCTTTAAGATCAGTGGGCCGGTCTAAATTTGGTTTTTTGAACAGAAAAACCTTTTTTTTTTGGTGGGGGGGGGGGGGGGTTTGGGGCCTCAAAGAAAATAATGGGCCAGTGTGTTAGAAAATAAATGTAAAAAAACAGTCACAATATCAATCATGGGCACAATCCTCAACTGATTTCAATACAAGTAAGATAAATATTTTTTAGATAAACATAAATAAAATATGTCACTCACCCTAACGTCAGATCCAGACTCCACAGACCACACAAGGATGGGTTGGTCCTCCACTTCCTCCTCGTCACCAGTGGGAAACCAACTAGGATAATATTACACAGATGGATTAGATCACATCAGATATAGATTGATTTATTGAATTTATTTGATATTTAAAAGTATTAGGATGCTCCTGCCGGAGACAACATTACATATGACACTGTCAGCTATTAATACAGAGATGAACATCACAGAGACATTTAACATGAATACAGAGATGAACATCACAGAGACATTTAACATTAATACAGAGATGAACATCACAGAGACATTTAACATTAATACAGAGATGAACATCACAGAGACATTTAACATGAATACAGAGATGAACATCACAGAGACATTTAACATTAATACAGAGATGAACATCACAGAGACATTTAACATTAATACAGAGATGAACATCCCAGAGACATTTAACATTAATACAGAGATGAACATCACAGAGATCACCTGGTTAATGTTATACCTGTGTTCTACTGTAGTGTTTTAGCGTGACTTTTATTTAAGATCCTAGCCTGAAATCCAGACCTGTTTTAAAAATTAAAAATCCTACAATGTGATTTTCTGGATTTTTTTTTCTCATTTTGTCTGTCATAGTTGACGTGTACCTTTGATGAAAATTACAGGCCTCTCTCATCTTTTTAAGTGGGATACCTTGCACAAGTGGTGGCTGACTAAATACTTTTTTTTCCCAACTGTATAACGTTATTCTGTTATTCCCTTAATTATTTGTCTTGCCTCATCTGAGCAGGATCAGATGGTGACAGGTGTTTCAGCAGGGTAAGGCAACCAGGGAAGACCAGTCTGTGACTGCACTGAGGATCCAGGGAAGACCAGTCTGTGACTGCACTGAGGATCCAGGGAAGACCATTCTGTGACTGCACTGAGGATCCAGGGAAGACCAGTCTGTGACTGCACTTAGGATCCAGGGAAGACCATTCTGTGACTGCACTAAGGATCCAGGGAAGACCAGTCTGTGACTGCACTGAGGATGCAACACTATTCTGTTTGTACAGCAAACACTGGACCATCCACAAGCTTCAAAGACTGAAACTATTTTAAGGCAGTCTGACAAACCTCTAAAGTTGATTTTCAGACTGGGTTGATAGAGGCTTTTCCCGATGACACAAACATGTAAAACAAAAATGTGAGGAAGACCTGGGAGACACTATTGGTGATGATGAATGGACACAGATATGTTTGAATGCCCAGTCATGTTCATATAATCTCAGACATAAATTACTGCAGTTTAAGACCATCCATAGAACGTACTATAATGACTGCAGTTTAAGACCATCCATAGAACGTACTATATGCCAATGAAAGTGAATTTCATGCACTCAGAAATGTCATTTCTCTAATGGAGGTGTAAAACACAAAAGGGGACATATTTGCATACGTTCTGATCTTGTGAAGGCTGGCTGAATTCTGGCAAAGAGTATGTTCTTTTATCTCAGCATGTCTACAGATTCTCCCTTCTCCCTGTTTTTGTTTGCTTGGAAATGTTAATACTGGAGACTGTTATCAGAAGAATCTGTGTTACCTAGCATTTATAGTGGCTAAGAAATGCATTGCCATTAATTGGAATGTTGGTTATCCTCCCACAATGTCACAATGGATTGCAGAAATGTCAAGTTATGTACAGTGGCTTGCAAAAGTATTCACCCCCCTTGGCATTTTTCCTATTTTGTTGCCTTACAAACTGGAATTAAAATGGATTTTGGGGGGGGGTTTGTATCATTTGATTTACACAACATGCCTACCACTTTGAAGATGCAAAATATATTTATTTGTGAAACAAACAAAAAATAAGACAAAAAAACTGAACTTGAGCATGCATAACTATTCACCCCCCCAAAGTCAATACTTTTAGAGCCACCTTTTGCAGCAATTACAGCTGCAAGTCTCTTGGGGTATGTCTCTATAAGCTTGGCACATCTAGCCACTGGGATTTTTGCCCATTCTTCAAGGCAAAACTGCTCCAGTTCCTTCAAGTTGGATGGGTTCCGCTGGTGTACAGCAATCTTTAAGTCATACCACAGATTCTCAATTGGATTGAGGTCTGACCTTTGACTAGGCCATTCCAAGACATTTAAATATTTCCCCTTAAACCACTCGAGTGTTGCTTTAGCAGTATGCTTAGGGTCATTGTCCTGCTGGAAGGTGAACCTCCGTCACAGTCTAAAATCTCTGGAAGACAGGTTTCCCTCAAGAATTTCCCTGTATTTAGCGCCATCCATCCATCCATTTCCTAAATTTTAGTCTCATCTGACCAGAGTACAGTTGAAGTCGGAAGTTTACATACACTTAGGTTGGAGTCATTACAACTCATTTTTCAACCACTCCACAAATGTCTTGTTTACAAACTAAAGTTTTGGCAAGTCGGTTAGGACATCTACTTTGTGCATGACACAAATAATTTTTCCAACAATTGTTTACAAATAGATTATTTCATTTATAATTCACTGTATCACAATTCCAGTGGGTCATTGGTTTGCATACACTAAGTTGACTGTGCCTTTAAACAGCTTGGAAAATTCCAGAAAATGATGTCATGGCTTTAGAAGCTTCTGATAGGCTAATTGACATCATACGAGTCACTTGGAGGTGTACATGTGGATGTATTTCAAGGCCTACCTTCAAACTCAGTGCCTCTTTGCTTGACATCATGGGAAAATCAAAAGAAAATCAGCCACTTCTACATGAATGTCGATGCTACCATGATTAAGGATAATCCTGAATGAATCGTGAATAATGATGAGTGAGAAAGTTACAGACTCACAAATATCATACCCCCAAGACATGCTAACCTCTCACCGTTACAATAACAGGGTAGGTTAGCATTTTTGAGGGGGTTATGATATTTGTGCGGCTATAACTTTCTCACTCATCATTATTCACAATTAATTCAGGATTATCCATAATCATGGTAGCATCCACATTCATGTAGAAGTGTTTAGAAACATATTTACAATAAAAGTGACTCCAAAAGGGTAATATTAGATTGTTTAATTTCCTGGATTTCCACCCAATCAATCAGAGGGAGGACCCCAGATCCCCCGCCAGCTTATGTCCCCCCCACTTCTAAAACCAAAGTTGCGCCCTTGGTCCTATCTGTGCTTGGAGTTTAAAAAAAGTTCACCCCAAATAAGCTAACAGTGTTATTACAAGTCTTACTGAAACATTCAGTGAACGTTTTAAGGAAGTTGTTAAAAATACTTCAAATAACCTATAATTTCTGTTCTCAGAGCGTTAATAAAACCTCCCAGGAAAACTTTCAGGGAACCATAGTAAGATGTTCTCAGAACCTACCTTCAACCTAAAACTTAACGTTACCAGAACAGGCAAGGTTTTCACTTCCGTTCTCAGAACGTTTAAATAACCTTCAATTTTACCGGTCAGTAAAGTCATGGCTTCGTCCCCAGAACCAATGGTAAATCAAAAATGTAAGTTCCCACAACTTTCAACAAACCAAATGCGCTAGTTGGGATTCCACTTCCTGTACTCCGTGTCATATGCCAAGTTATACATTGGGGAAAATAAGTATTTAGTCAGCCACCAATTGTGCAAGTTCTCCAACTTAAAAAGATGAAAGAGGCCAGTAATTTTCATCATAGGTACACGTCAACTATGACAGACAAATTGAGAATTTTTTTTCTCCAGAAAATCACATTGTAGGATTTTTTATACATTTATTTGCAAATTATGGTGGAAAATAAGTATTTGGTCACCTACAAACAAGCAAGATTTCTGGCTCTCACAGACCTGTAACTTCTTCTTTAAGAGGCTCCTCCACTCGTTACCTGTATTAATGGCACCTGTTTGAACTTGTTATCAGTATAAAAGACACCTGTCCACAACCTCAAACAGTCACACTCCAAACTCCACTATGGCCAAGACCAAAGAGCTGTCAAAGGACACCAGAAACAAAATTGTAGACCTGCACCAGGCTGGGAAGACTGAATCTGCAATAGGTAAGCAGCTTGGTTTGAAGAAATCAACTGTGGGAGCAATTATTAGGAAATGGAAGATAAGACCACTGATAATCTCCCTCGATCTGGGGCTCCACGCAAGATCTCACCCCGTGGGGTCAAAATGATCACAAGAACGGTGAGCAAAAATCCCAGAACTACACGGGGGGACCTAGTGAATGACCTGCAGAGAGCTGGGACCAAAGTAACAAAGCTTACCATCAGTAACACACTACGCCGCCAGGGACTCAAATCCTGCAGTGCCAGACGTGTCCCCCTGCTTAAGCCAGTACATGTCCAGGCCCGTCTGAAGTTTGCTAGAGTGCATTTGGATGATCCAGAAGAGGATTGGGAGAATGTCATATGGTCAGATGAAACCAAAATAGAACTTTTTGGTAAAAACTCAACTCGTCGTGTTTGGAGGACAAAGAATGCTGAGTTGCATCCAAAGAACACCATACCTACTGTGAAGCATGGGGGTGGAAACATCATGCTTTGGGGCTGTTTTTCTGCAAAGGGACCAGGACGACTGATCCGTGTAAAGGAAAGAATGAATGGGGCCATGTATCGTGAGATTTTGAGTGAAAACCTCCTTCCATCAGCAAGGGCATTGAAGATGAAACGTGGCTGGGGAGGAATGGGCCAAAATACCAGCAACAGTGTGTGAAAACCTTGTGAAGACTTACAGAAAACGTTTGACCTGTGTCATTGCCAACAAAGGGTATATAACAAAGTATTGAGAAACTTTTGTTATTGACCAAATACTTATTTTCCACCATAATTTGCAAATAAATTCATAAGAAATCCTACAATGTGATTCTCTGGATTTTTTTTTCTCATTTTGTCTGTCATAGTTGACAGTTGACCTATGATGAAAATTACAGGCCTCTCTCATCTTTTTAAGTGGGAGAACTTGCACAATTGGTGGCTGACTAAATACTTTTTTCCCCCACTGTATTTCGCATGACAATTAGTGGCAAGGAGTAGAATGTTATCACAAAGTAGACTGGTACCCAGGCTAAGAAGATCCCGTAGGGTTGACAGTCTGTTTTGCGAGGGAGACCTGGCAAGACTTGGATAGCAGGACCAGGCTAACTGTAGACTTACAGTAGTTAGCAGGACCTGGCTAACTGTATACTAAGATAACAGGACCAGGCTAACTGTAGACTTAGTTAGCAGGACCAGGCTAACTGTAGACTTAGTTAGCAGGACCTGGCTAACTGTAGACTTAAATAGCAGGACCAGGCTAACTGTAGACTTAAATAGCAGGACCAGGCTAACTGTAGACTTAGTTAGCAGGACCTGGCTAACTGTAGACTTAAATAGCAGGACCAGGCTAAAGCCTGTAGACTTAGTTAGCAGGACCTGGCTAACTGTAGACTTAAATAGCAGGACCAGGCTAACTGTTGACTTAAATAGCAGGACCAGGCTAACTGCATACCTAAGTTAGGCTAACTGCAGACCTAAGTTAGGCTAACTTTACCTGGAGGTGAAGAGAGCCTTCTCGTTGATCATCTGGACTCTGAAGATGTTGACAGCCTTATAGACGTCTATCACATCCTGGTACTTCTCCAGTAGAGGCCTGGAGAGAGAGACAGGTTAGAAAAGTGTCCCTCCACAATATTACCACACTAGATTAAACACAACAATGTGGAGTTGAGACGCTATAAACCTCCATAGGCAATCAATGTCATCAATATCAATCAGCATACATTACATCATCAATATCAATCAGTATACATTATATTGTATCAGTTGTAATACATTATAATATCCTCAAGATACCTGTAATATGACCCTGACTTGTCCTTCTGGTTCCTCTGGTCTGACTTCATGTCCTCTCCCCCCCACTGGTAGCAGGGGCAGGGGAAGAGGTTTAGCCTTGGGTAGAGGCAGGGGCTGGGGCCTGGTCTGGTCCTCTCTCCCAGGGGCAGGTGCTGTGCCAGGTAAGGTCTGAGCAGGGCTCTGGGCAGCAGAGACACCAGCCAGTAGATGGGCTCCTCATGCACAATGTCATGAAAGCTCTGGAGGTACTGACGCACGGCTGCAGAGGGCTGGATGGAGGACAGGTTCTGTAGGCAGGAGGAGGAGGAGGAGGAGGAAGAGATGGAGGAGAAAGAGATGGAGGACGAGATAGAGGAGGAGGAGGAGGAGGAGGAAGAGGACGAGATAGAGGAGGAGATGGAGGAGGAGGAGGAGGAGGAAGAGGAGGATGAGGAGGAGGAGGTAGAGGAGGAGATGGAGGAGGAGGAGGAGGAGGAGGAGGAGATGGAGGAGGAAGAGGAGGAGATGGAGATGAAGGAGATGGAGGAGGAGTAGGAGATGGAGGAGGAGTAAGAGATGGAGGAGGAGGAGATGGAGGAGGAGTAGGAGATGGAGGAGGAGAAGGAGATGGAGGAGATAGAGGAGATGGAGGAGGAAGAGGAGGAGATGGAGATAGAGGAGGAAGAGGAGGAGGAGGAGGAAAATCAAATTACATTTTATTTGTCATATGCGCTGAATACAACTGGTGTAGACTTTACCATGAAATGCTTGCTTACGAGCCCTTCCCAACAATGCAGAGTTTTAAAATAATAATACAAATAAAAGTAACAAAAGGAATAAAATAATGTACACAAGAATGGAGCTATATATAGGGACTATCAGATCAATGTTTTTTATTGAACCTTTATTTAACTAGGCAAGTCAGTTAAGAACAAATTCTTACTTACAATGACGGCCTACACCGGCCAAACCCGGACGAATGTGGAGCTATATATAATAATATATAGGGAGTACCAGTAACAGATCAATGTGGAGCTATATACAGGGAATACCAGGACCAGATCAATGTGGAGCTATATACAGGGAGTACCAGTACCAGATCAATGTGGAGCTATATACAGGGAGTACCAGTACCAGATCAATGTGGAGCTATATACAGGGAGTACCAGATCAATGTGGAGCTATATACAGGGAGTACCAGATCAATATGGAGCTATATACAGGGAGTACCAGATCAATGTGGAGCTATATATAGGGAGTACCAGATCAATGTGGAGCTATATACAGGGAGTACCAGATCAATGTGGAGCTATATACAGGGAGTACCAGATCAATGTGGAGCTATATACAGGGAGTACCAGTACCAGATCAATGTGGAGCTATATACAGGGAGTACCAGTACCAGATCAATGTGGAGCTATATACAGGGAGTACCAGATCAATGTGGAGCTATATATAGGGAGTACCAGATCAATGTGGAGCTATATACAGGGAGTACCAGATCAATGTGGAGCTATATACAGGGAGTACCAGATCGATGTGGAGCTATATACAGGGAGTACCAGATCAATGTGGAGCTATATACAGGGAGTACCAGTACCAGATCAATGTGGAGCTATATACAGGGAGTACCAGCACCAGATCAATGTGGAGCTATATACAGGAAGTACCAGTATCAGATCAATGTGGAGCTATATACAGGGAGTACCAGTACCAGATCAATGTGGAGCTATATACAGGGAGTTCCAGATCAATTTGGAGCTATGTACAGGGA
Organism: Coregonus clupeaformis; assembly: GCF_020615455.1. Taxonomy (NCBI): domain Eukaryota; kingdom Metazoa; phylum Chordata; class Actinopteri; order Salmoniformes; family Salmonidae; genus Coregonus; species Coregonus clupeaformis. The sequence goes on from NW_025536360.1 coordinate 14,238, forward strand.
GTACCAGATCAATGTGGAGCTATATACAGGGAGTACCAGATCAATGTGGCGCTATATACAGGGAGTACCAGTACCAGATCAATGTGGAACTATGTACAGGGAGTACCACATCAATGTGGAGCTATATACAGGGATTACCAGATCAATGTGGAGCTATATACAGGGAGTACCAGATCAATGTGGAGCTATATACAGGGAGTACCAGTACCAGATCAATGTGGAGCTATATACAGAGAGTACCAGATCAATGTGGAGCTATATACAGGGAGTACCAATCCCAGATCAATGTGGAGCTATATACAGGGAGTACCAGTACCAGATCAATGTGGAGCTATATATAGGGAGTACCAGTACCAGATCAATGTGGAGCTATATACAGGGAGTACCAGATCAATGTGGAGCTATATACAGGAAGTACCAGATCAATGTGGAGCTATATACAGGGAGTACCAGATCAATGTGGAGCTATATACAGGGAGTACCAGTACCAGATCAATGTGGATCCATATACAGGGAGTACCAGTACCAGATCAATGTGGAGCTATATACAGGGAGTACCAGTACCAGATCAATGTGGAGCTATATACAGGAAGTGCCAGTACCAGATCAATGTGGAGTTATATATAGGAAGTACCAGTACCAGATCAATGTGGAGCTATATACAGGGAGTACCAGTACCAGATCAATGTGGAGCTATATACAGGGAGTACCAGTACCAGATCAATGTGGAGCTATATACAGGGAGTACCAGATCAATGTTGAGCTATATATAGGAAGTACCAGTACCAGATCAATGTGGAGCTATATACAGGGAGTACCAGTACCAGATCAATGTGGAGCTATATACAGGGAGTACCAGTACCAGATCAATGTGGAGCTATATACAGGAAGTACCAGATCAATGTGGAGCTATATACAGGGAGTACCAGTACCAGATCAATGTGGAGCTATATACAGGGAATACCAGTACCAGATCAATGTGGAGCTATATACAGGGAGTACCAGCACCAGATCAATGTGGAGCTATATACAGGGAGTACCAGTACCAGATCAATGTGGAGCTATATACAGGAAGTACCAGATCACTGTGGAGCTATATACAGGGAGTACCAGTACCAGATCAATGTGGAGCTATATACAGGGAGTACCAGTACCAGATCAATGTGGAGCTATATACAGGAAGTACCAGTATCAGATCAATGTGGAGCTATATATAGGAAGTACCAGTACCAGATCAATGTGGAGCTATATACAGGGAATACCAGTACCAGATCAATGTGGAGCTATATACAGGGAATACCAGTACCAGATCAATGTGGAGCTATATATGGGAAGTACCAGTACCAGATCAATGTGGAGCTATATACAGGGAGTACCAGTACCAGATCAATGTGGAGCTATATACAGGAAGTACCAGTATCAGATCAATGTGGAGCTATATACAGGGAGTACCAGTACCAGATCAATGTGGAGCTATATACAGGGAGTTCCAGATCAATGTGGAGCTATATACAGGGAGTACCAGATGAATGTGGAGCTATATACAGGGAGTACCAGATCAATGTGGCGCTATATACAGGGAGTACCAGTACCAGATCAATGTGGAACTATATACAGGGAGTACCAGATCAATGTGGAGTTATATACAGGATTACCAGATCAATGTGGAGCTATATACAGGGAGTACCAGATCAATGTGGAGCTATATACAGGGAGTACCAGTACCAGATCAATATGGAGCTATATACAGAGAGTACCAGATCAATGTGGAGCTATATACAGGGAGTACCAATCCCAGATCAATGTGGAGCTATATACAGGGAGTACCAGTACCAGATCAATGTGGAGCTATATACAGGGAGTACCAGTACCAGATCAATGTGGAGCTATATACAGGGAGTACCAGATCAATGTGGAGCTATATACAGGAAGTACCAGATCAATGTGGAGCTATATACAGGGAGTACCAGATCAATATGGAGCTATATACAGGGAGTACCAGTACCAGATCAATGTGGATCCATATACAGGGAGTACCAGTACCAGATCAAGGTGGAGCTATATACAGGGAGTACCAGTACCATATCAATGTGGAGCTATATACAGGAAGTACCAGTACCAGATCAATGTGGAGCTATATATAGGAAGTACCAGTACCAGATCAATGTGGAGCTATATACAGGGAGTACCAGTACCAGATCAATGTGGAGCTATATACAGGGAGTACCAGATCAATGTGGAGCTATATACTGGGAGTACCAGATCACTGTGGAGCTATATACAGGAAGTACCAGATCAATGTGGAGCTATATACAGGGAGTACCAGTACCAGATCAATGTGGAGCTATATACAGGGAGTACCAGTTCCAGATCAATGTGGAGCTATATACAGGGAGTACCAGATCAATGTTGAGCTATATATAGGAAGTACCAGTACCAGATCAATGTGGAGCTATATACAGGAAGTACCAGTACCAGATCAATGTGGAGCTATATACAGGGAGTACCAGTACCAGATCAATGTGGAGCTATATACAGGGAGTACCAGATCACTGTGGAGCTATATACAGGGAGTACCAGTACCAGATCAATGTGGAGCTATATACAGGGAGTACCAGATCAATGTGGAGCTATATACAGGGAGTACCAGATCACTGTGGAGCTATATATAGGGAGTACCAGTACCAGATCAATGTGGAGCTATATACAGGAAGTACCAGTACCAGATCAATGTGGAGCTATATACAGGAAGTATCAGTACCAGATCAATGTGGAGCTATATACAGGGAGTACCAGTACCAGATCAATGTGGAGCTATATACAGGGAGTACCAAATCAATGTGGAGCTATATATAGGAAGTACCAGTACCAGATCAATGTGGAGCTATATACAGGGAGTACCAGTACCAGATCAATGTGGAGCTATATACAGGGAGTACCAGATCAATGTGGAGCTATATACAGGGAGTAGCAGATCACTGTGGAGCTATATACAGGGAGTACCAGTACCAGATCAATGTGGAGCTATATACAGGGAGCACCAGTACCAGATCAATGTGGAGCTATATACAGGGAGTACCAGTACCAGATCAATGTGGAGCTATATACAGGGAGTACCAGTACCAGATCAATGTGGAGCTATATACAGGAATTACCAGATCAATGTGGAGCTATATACAGGGAGTACCAGATCAATGTGGAGCTATATACAGGAAGTACCAGTACCAGATCAATGTGGAGCTATATACAGGGAGTACCAGTACCAGATCAATGTGGAGCTATATACAGGGAGTACCAGATCAATGTGGAGCCTTTTTTGGTTTCAGGTGGAACTCTTTTGGTTTCCATGTAGAACCCTCTGGGGAAAGGGTTCTGCATGGAGCCCAGTGGGGTTCTGCCTGGAACCAAAAAGGGTCTTCAAGGGGTTCTCCCATGGGGACAGCCGAATAACCCTTTTAGGTTCTAGATAGCACCTTTTAGGGAGCTTTGCTGCTGTACTGTATTTGTTGCTTTTGCTGCTGGATACAAAAGAAAATGATTCTTAAAATCATATTCTTACAAATCTAGCTACAAGACTTAGGAATGTAGGTTGGATGTCTGTTGTACATTATTTATGTTTTACATTAGGCTGGCGTTGTACATTACATACACACCTGTATATGTATGTGTTTGTATGTGTGTCTTTCAGAGGTGTTGGGTTAAAAGCGGAAGTCACATTTCGGTTGGACATTTTGTGCAATTGACCAATAATGTGATCGTAATCTTAATCTTGCGTTGTACATTAGGCTGACTGACTTCAGATCAAATAACAGCAGGCATTCCTTCAAGGTGCTGTATTCAGTCAAATGCCAGGAACTTTTCCTGTTTAACGTTTCCGTGTGTTTAATTTAGCAAACATGAGGAGATTTTCCTGTTTAACGTACTCTGACCTACCTTGATTTGCAAGCAGCTATTGTTCTCCTCTGCTGAGGTTTTGAAATCTAAGATCTTGCACACACACAATAGCACAAACACTGTGGTGGCCTCTTTATTTGTCTGTCTTCCACATCATTTACTGGACATTGCAAATTCTAGGCCTTTTATTCTACAATTTGGGACCTCATATAAAAGCCAAACCAACCATTGCCTAAATTCTCAGTCGTGTGGACAGCCTGGTCTCACAGACTAGACGTAAATCCGGGACACTCAAATTAGTATATGTTACATTTGGTATGGTTACATAAGAAGGATGGTTACTTATGGCAAAAAATGAAAGTAGGGTAGTTGGTCGGGGTGGATGGATGGGCGTATAATGCGAACGTCTAGAAACCCAAAGGTTGCGAGTTTGAATCTCATCGCGGACAACTTTAGCATTTTAGCTAATTAGCAACTTTTCAACTACTTACTAATTTATTGCTACTTTGCAACTACTTAGCATGTTAGCTAACCCTTCCCCTAACCCTAATCTTAACCATTTTAGATAACCCCCCCCCCCAAAAAAAAGAAGCCACTACTAAAGGACACCAATAATAAGAAGAGACTTGCTTGGGCCAAGAAACACGAGCAATGGACATTAGACCGGTGGAAATCAGTCCAAATGTGAGATTTTTGGTTCCAACCGCCATGTCTTTGATCTCTGCATGTGTGGTTCCCACCGTGAAGCATGGAGGAGGTGTGATGTGTGGGGGTGCTTTGCTGGTGACACTGTCTGTGATTTACTTAGAATTCAAGGCACATTTAACCAGCATGGCTACCACAGCATTCTGCAGTGATATGCCATCCCATCTGGTTTGCGCTTAGTGGGGCTATCATTTGTTTTTCAACAGGACAATGACCCAACACACCTCCAGGCTGTGTAAGGGCTATTTGACCAAGAAGGAGAGTGATGGAATGCTGCATCAGATGACCTGGCCTCCACAATCACCCGACCTCAACCCAATTGAGATGGTTTGGGATGAGTTGGAACTCAGAGTGAAGGAAAAGCAGCCAACAAGTGCTCAGCATATGCAGGAACTCCTTCAAGACTGTGGGAAAAGCATTCCAGGTGAAGCTGGTTGAGAGAATGCCAAGAGTGTGCAAAGCTATCATCAAGGCAAAGGGTGGCTACTTTGAAGAATCTCAAATATAACATATATTTTGATTTGTTTAACACTTTTTTGGTTACTACATGATTCCATATGTGTTATTTCATAGTTTTGATGTCTTCACTATTATTCTACAATGTAGAAAATAGTAAAAAATAAAGAAAAACCCTTGAATGAGTAGGTGTGTCCAAACTTTTGACTGGTACTGTTTATATTAATTAAAATATGAATATCATACAGTGGACACCTAAGCCCATAGCCCTATACATGCAATGCCCTGATATGTTTAGTGCTCAAATCTCTGACAGCTGAACCGTGAGGTGGACAATTATTGTTTTAGGAAAGTAGCCTAAAACCCCCTCAAAAATATAAAGGCTATAAAGGAATAGTGTTTTTGTTATTTGTTATAGGCTGTTTTTAAGGGCACGTAAATGTGGCTAATTTGGCCAACATCCCTGGTTTATTGATTGCGCTGGCTGCGCCAGGTTGGATCTGAATGCATATGGATGTCCGTAACATTTCTCAAATGCCCAGTAAATTAAAATCTTCCCTGTCATGTTGTCCGGTGCCAGATTTTCCTTAAGGAAACTCTGAAATGGCATATTGTTTTTATGAAGATTTTAGAATATTGACATGAAAATCTGTCGCCAATTGGATGTAAACCAAGCTATAGACACACTAAAAGCCAATTTAGGGAAATATTATTTGAATGCTAAAAGACTGTGAACTGAACTGAATGAACTAAAGGGAATATTATTGTAATGCTAAAAGACTATGAACTGAACTGAATGAACTAAAGGGAATATTATTGTAATGCTAAAAGACTATGAACTGAACTGAATGAACTAAAGGGAATATTGTTGTAATGATAAAAGACTATGAACTGAACTGAATGAACTAAAGGGAATATTGTTGTAATGATAAAAGACTATGAACTGAACTGAATGAACTAAAGGGAATATTGTTGTAATGATAAAAGACTATGACGTGAACTGAATGAACTAAAGGGAATATTGTTGTAATGATAAAAGACTATGACGTGAACTGAATGAACTAAAGGGAATCAAAAAAGGGGAAAGAAAGCAGAAACTTGAAACTATTGATTCTGTTTTGGGTCTAAATACACTAAAACTTGAGTAATAGAATTTGAATTTAACCAAAACAAAAAAAGGGTTCAATAAGGTTACTGGTTCATTGAAAAGGTTAATGGAAGGTTAATTGATTATTAAATGATTAATTGATAAATCACCTACTACATTCCAGTTGTTTTTTCTTGCTATACGTCCTCTTACATTGTATATTAAGATATACCTTACATTTTATATTAAGATATATCTTAAATTGTATATTAAGGGTGATTGTTATAAGTGCTTCTTACCAGGTGTGGTGGAGTTTGGTTCTGGGCCTCCATCAGAGACTCCTGGTAGAGTTGATGTGTTGTCTGGAGAAACAGCATGATGTCTGGGGGACCCTGGACTGTTCTGATCAGCACCTGGCACTCACACACACATTTAGCAGACACTGTTATCCAGAGCAACTTATCTTAAGATAGCTAGGGACGACAACCACGTATCACAGTCATAGAAAGTAAAACTTTACGGTATTCGTTTTATTGAATGTATTTTCCTTTCACCTGCAGCATGGTGATGACTCTGTCCAGGTATAGCACCTCCTGGTGGCAGAAGTCAGCGTAGCAGCGGGCAGGCAGACGTCTGGAATACATCCCTCTGAGGAAGGCTGAGTAGAGGGTCTCATCTGCTACTCTCTCACTGGTCTCCCACAGGACGTCATAAATACTCACCTCTTCAACCAGTTCTGGGGGGGAGGAAAAAATAAATAAAAAATTTGCTTTGGTGCAGTTTTCACAAGTATGTGTTACATTTTAGCAACTCTTAGTACAAAACTCAAAACAGATAATCAAAAAGGCAGCCGTTTCAAAACTCTAAACACATTTTCTATTGACTATTACAACACACAAAGTCATACAGTCACTTTTACACCCAAACTTAATCAGTGTTTCATCTAGAAAATACATGTTTCACATTGCAATATGAAGTAATTGTTTTTCACAGTGCAACGCTCACATTTCTTTCGATATGATTCTCTTCTCATTTGTTAAAATACATTTTACTATTACCCTAATATACCTTTTATGTAGCAGGAGTTTTTATCCCAAGTCACAGCAGTGAGTCTACACATTTTCGAATGTGACCCCAGCGGGAATCAGACCCACAACTCTGGTGTTGCTAGTGCCATGCTCTAATACTAATTGAGCCACACAAGACACTACAATATATTAGCGCAATACAATACATGATTACAATACAGGTGGAAGATGTATGATCGCCATCCCCATGAGCATACCGCCCACCTTCAGGCCATGGATGAGGCATGCAATGACATCAATCCAGAACTATGTCAGGCTTGGATTTGACATGCCAAAAAGGTTTTTCCCCAGGTGCATGAACAATGAAGACATTTACTGTGATGTCGATGAGAACCTATGGCAAAATGCTCCAGACAGGCTTGATGCAAACTAGCGCCTGCTAAACATTATGTTTCTTTCATTCATTTAATTTGTTTCATTTGATTACAGTACACCTACAGAACCAGTCACAAGCTTGGACAAACCTACTCATTCAAGGGTTTTTCTTTTTCTAAACTATTTTCTACATTGTAGAACAATAGTGAAGACATCAAAACTATGAAATAACACATATGGAATCATTCAGTAACCAAAAAAGTGTTAAACAAATCAAAATATATTTTAAATTTGAAATTCTTTAAAGTAGCCACCCTTTGCCTTGATGACAGCTTTGCACACTCTTGGTATTCTCTCAACCAGCTTCATGAGGTAGTCACCTGGAATGCATTTCAATTAACAGGTGTGCCTTGTTAAAAGTTAATTTGTGGAATTTATTTCCTTCTTAATGCGTTTGAACCAATCAGTTGTGTTGTGACAAGGTAGGGTTGGTATACAGAAGATAGCCCTATTTAGTAAAAGACAAAGTCCATATTATGGCAAGAACAGCTCAAATAAGCAAAGAGAAGTCTACATTGTAGAATAAGTGAAGATATCAAAACTATGAAATAACACATATAGTAACCCAAAAATTGTTAAACAAATATTAATCATATTTTAAATTTGAGATTCTTTAAAGTAGCCACCCTTTGCCTTGATGACAGCTTTGCACACTCTTGGCATTCTCTGTCTAAGGGCTATTTGACCAAGAAGGAGAGTGATGGAGTGCTGCATCAGATGACCTGGCCTCCACAATCACCCGACCTCAACCCAATTGAGATGGTTTGGGATGAGTCGGACCGCAGAGTGAAGGAAAAGCAGCCAACAAGTGCTCAGCATATTTGGGAACTCCTTCAGGACTGTTGGAAAAGCATTCCTCATGAAGCTGGTTGAGAGAATGCCAAGAGTGTGCAAAGCTGTCATCAAGGCAAAGGGTGGCTATTTGAAGAATCTCAAATATAAAATATATTTTGATTTGTTTAACACTTTTTTGGTTACTACATTATTCCATATGTGTTATTTCATAGTTTTGATGTCTTCACTATTAATCTACAATATAGAAAATAGTAAAAATAAAGAAAAACCCTTGAATGAGGAGGTGTGTCCAAACTTTTGACTGGTAACGTCTGTTGTAATGATATCGGAACAATACATTTATTTTTTGCATCAAGGATTGTGAAATATGTCTTCATTTCCCCAAAACTATTCCAAATACTATTTGAACTCTTCCAGGCTTGTTTTGAGATTGGCATTATTTGTATAGTACAAATCCATAATCAAGCCTATCCCAAAATCCTCCAAAAAAGGACCCTAAAATCACACTGAACTATAGAGGGATTAGTACCATTAGCACTGTATGTAAATTGTATTCCTGCATTCTAAATAACAGGCTCTCCCACTATCTAGAACAGTCTGGTCAGCTTGCTGATGAACAGAATGCTTTAGGAAAGCCAGAGCGTTTGATGGGAATTGTTTTGTTATGTAACTTAGATTGACGCATCGGTGCATCAATCGACTCTAGGTGGTTAAATAGCTTACCTCTGTTTGTTTTTTTCAAGCGATCAGGGAAAATATATTTTGCTGAAGGGAGGACCATCCATTTTCATTACAGAGAGGTTCGATTATATAAAGTTTTTAGGATATTATTTGGGGAAGAACTATGATGGTGCACCTAGTGGAAGTAGTTTAGAAGTTTGTTAGTGTTACATTTTGTAGGCTGGTTTAGTAGAGGGAGTGACCGTTGTAAAACTAGTTGATGGTAGCCGTCAGTGGGTTGTTGTAGTAGTAGTAGTAAATAGCCCAGGCTATTTTAGATAGGTAGGTCATGGGTTAGCTATAGTAAGTGGGGTCGCTATCGTAGCGTGGCTAGCGTGGGGGTTGTTATAGAGGGTAAGGTTAGTGGGTTAGAGTGAGCTGTGTGGTATAATCAGTCTGACATGCTTCCTCAGTGTTATAATTAGAACATTCTAAACGTTATATGGCACTTACTTCAACAGTGGGAAGATAGCTACATTAAAGTAGCTGATGCAGTTACCAAAACAGCTGTATAGTTTGATTGGTAGAAGTTATTTCTGTGTTCTGATGTTAGGTTTGAATAGCAGAGAAGTGGACTAAAAAATATGCTCTACGTTTTTGCCGAAGCTGCTGGGGAAAGTGGTCAAAATAGCTGATAGCTGATTGCTGTCAAAAGTCACATTGTTTACAGTGAATAGAACGTTGGAAGTCAGTTTTTAACATGGGAGATTTAAATAATGGCATCTTTAGAATGTTGAAGATATCCCATTAAAGTGGATGAGGTTTTCTAGGAGGATGAAAAGCTTAACAGTTTAAAAACAATTTCAGACCTGTCTACACATTTAAAAGTTTGAATGGCGTAGCGTTCTCAAGTGCCATTAAACATCAGACAGCTGTCATCTTTATGGCAGAGTGCTCCACGTTTTTGCCGAAGCTGCTGGGGAAAGTGGTCAAAATAGCTGATAGCTTTACAATGAATAGCAATGGTCCTAGACACACCTACCTCTCTCGTGTGCTTGCTTCTGACTTGCTAATGCTGCTAAACCAGATCTAAAAGAACATGAAAAAAAAAAGACATGAATGTAATTTACTGTTAATGTGGTCTCTGCAAAAACGTGGCCAGGTACAAGACAGTATTATCCCGCTACCTTGTCTCCATCGAACACACGTAGAACCTCAGCTCTCCACAGGACACGTCATTCCATCCCTGCCCAGCTGTTGCTAAGGCAACAACCAACAACACTTCAATTATTTCAATGTCGAGAGAGAGAGAGAGAGAGAGAGAGAGAGAGAGAGAGAGAGAGAGAGAGAGAGAGAGAGAGAGAGAGAGAGAGAGAGAGAGAGAGAGAGAGAGAGAGAGAGAGTGTGTGTGTGTGTGTGTGTATGTGTGCACCTCCAGTGTGTAGCTCCATACAGTTCTCCCCCTGTCCAGAGTTACTGGGCTCATCCTCCTCCCAGTAAAAATGGTCAACAGCTGAGCCGTCACTCCACAGCCACATCCCCTCCTAATCACAGGAAAACATTGATTGATTGATGAATGGATTGAAACCACTTCTTTTTGTTTTTAAACCAAAAGTATGTTGAGCTTTTACCTGTGTAACCTGTAGACATTACTAAACATTTGACTGACTGACTGATTAACCCAGTGTACCTGAGCTGCGTCGTAGCCTCCCATCCAGACCGGCTGGTCTGTGTGTCTCCTGACCAGGTCCTGGACAAACACCTGTTGACCCGGGCTGTGAACCGACACTAGATTCCCTCCGTGCTGGGAGCAGTACGACTGGAGGGACAGTCAGAGAACAGTGTGTTAGAACGCTGAGCTAAAGCCCCGGCATTACCTCAGGGAGCTAAGATCAACGCAAGCTAGAAAATGACATTTCCTGAATTAAATGTGCGCCTGATTTTAGCATCATTCTATTACCATGGAATTGCCCTAAATCAATGCCTAACCAACTCTACTACAAGTTGGCCTTTAGTTTCTCTGTCTCTCCCTATTACAAGTGTTACCTCTGCTGTGGACCAGGTGGCCCAGACGGGGTAGAAGGAGAAGCAGCGATGCCCATTCTGATGCCATCCGGCTGGGCATGGTGACTGGGGCTCCACCCCCACCACCTCCTGGTCTGTGGTGTTCACCACCCCCGAGGCATCATCCACCCCTGGAACAACAACAACAACACACTTAGTTTAACCGGTACATTGGAAGCAATCAATGGAATAATCCCAAAAGTGCAAACTATGCTAGATCAAATAGCACCTCAAATATTCTATAGCATTTAGAATGGTGTTTTCCCCAGATACAATGCTATTTTACAGTAAACAAATGGACAACAGACTTTCAGCACGCTTACAGAGAAGGACATTCAACATGCACGGCACTTACGCAAATGACTGATGATTGGCTGAGAGAAATTGATGGTAAAAAGATTGTGGGGGCTGTTTTGTTAGACTTCAGTGCGGCGTTTGACATTATCAATCATAGTCTGCTGCTGGGAAAACGTATGTGTTATGGCTTTACACCCCCTGCTATATTGTGGATAAAGAGTTACCTGTCTAACAGAACACAGAGGCTGTTATTTAATCAGTTTAACAGTTAAACTGTTCACACACACAGTTTGGTTTCAAGTTTCATATTGACCTTTTACGAGGTGCAGAGCCATCACTGCACAACAAAGCAGCAGAGACATCCTGCCAACCGATCTGCTGAGATAACCATGACAGTACATATCATAACAACACAACTTCACCTTTAATAACTTTTAATAGTGTTAAAGGGATACTGCGAGATTCTGGCATCCTTCTTCCCAGAGTCAGTTCAAATCAAATCAAATCAAATGTTATTTGCCACATGCGCCGAATACAACAGGTGTACACATTACAGTGAAATGCTTACTTACAAGCCCTTAACCAACAATGCATTTTTTAAAAATCTATATATTTTTTAAGTGTTAAGTAAAAAACGAAAGAAGAGACGGAGATATCGTGGACGTAGGTCGGGGTGCCTTGTGAGCATCCGACTGCCTCTTCCATCATTCCTATTAGCCAATGTTCAATCATTCAATTGGACGACCTAAGATTGCGGAAGTCGTGGATACCATTTGTATGTCTCTGTGTGCAGTGTGAAGGAAGGTAGTGGTTGTTTCACCAGCCAATGCTAACTAGCATTAGCGCAATGACTGGAAGGCTACAGGTAAGTGACTTGACGTCGACAGGTACGGTCGCATTGCTAATGTACCTGTAGACTTCCAGTCATTGCGCTAGAATCTCCCAGTATCCCTTTAACATAACTTAGTTTAAAATGACATCACATGACATGACATCACATGACATGACATAATGTAAGTTAAGTTAACAAAATATAACATAACATGACATAACATAGCACAACTTTACTTTTAACTTACATAACTTAACATGACATAACATAGCATGTACTAAAGTGAAAACAGAGCAGTTACATCTGTAACGTAGTACATTACCTGTACGCTGATAAATCAGAGAATGTTGAGCGTACCTGAGATGGCTAGTAACACAGTGACAGTAGTAGTAGTAGTAGTAGTAGTAGTAGTAGTAGTAGTAGTAGTAGTAGTAGTAGTAGTGGTAGTAGTAGTAGTAGTAGTAGTAGTAGTAGTAGTAGTAGTAGTAGTAGTAGTAGTAGTAGTAGTAGTAGTAGTAGTGGTGTAGTGGTGTAGTAGTAGTAGTAGTAGTAGTAGTAGTAGTAGTAGTAGTGGTGTAGTGGTGTAGTAGTAGTAGTAGTAGTAGTATTATTATTAGTAGTAGTAGTAGTAGTAGTAGTAGTAGTAGTAGTAGTAGTAGTAGTAGTTGTAGTGGTGTAGTAGTAGTAGTAGTAGTAGTAGTAGTAGTAGTAGTAGTAGTAGTAGTAGTAGTAGTAGTAGTAGTAGTAGTAGTAGTAGTAGTGGTGTAGTGGTGTAGTAGTAGTAGTAGTAGTAGTAGTAGTAGTAGTGGTAGTAGTAGTAGTAGCAGTAGTAGTAGTAGTAGTAGTAGTAGTAGTAGTAGTAGTAGTAGTAGTAGCAGTAGTAGTAGTTGCTCAGAGGATATGCTCTTTTCTACCTGTTTCTGGCTTGGATTAGTCACTGTTGCGGAGGAGTGAGATGAGATGAAGTGAGGTTATTGGAAGAGATGAGGAAAGTATAAGGAACTGCAGAGCAGCGACCAGCCCATGTCATCCTCAGCCCCGCCCACTATCAGTAGACTAGAATCACATCAACAACCTGCTAGTTCTCACTATCAGTAGACTAGAATCACATCAACAACCTGCTAGTTCTCACAGTCAGACTAGAATCACATCAACAACCTGCTAGTTCTCACAGTCAGACTAGAATCACATCAACAACCTGCTAGTTCTAACAACACATTTCCTGCTCAGACAGAAAGCATATAATGGAGACACAGAGCATACCCCTCAGGCACGCACTAACCTTAAAAAGTATAGTAAATGAACAAAGAAACTTGGTTGCAAAAAAACATCTTTGCATCCTAACAAATGATTATTTAGGATTAAAAAAGGACTTCAGGCTAGACTTGAATGTTTAGAACCAGATGGAAAGTATTGAGAAATGATAATGGACCTATATATATGTATACATTAGAAATAACTGCCCTTTTTCTGGCCTGCAAATTGATTTTGAAAAACAAATCAGTCCAAAAACTGTCCCTCTGTTGAATTTCAAAATCCCTGTGTGGCCCTTGAGCCAAAATTATTGTTAAACCTAACCCTGATGTAAAGGGACAACAGGACAGAGAGAGAGAGAGAGAGAGAGAGAGAGAGTTACAACACTGTAAAAAATGACAATTTAAATGTCTTTATTCTTTTGAAACTTCTGAGTGTAATGTTTATTGTTAATATTTATTGTTTATTTCACTTTTGTTTACTATCTACTTCACTTGCTTTAGCAATGTTAACATACGAGAGCCCATGCCAATAAAGCCCTTAAATTGAATTGAAATTGAATTGAGAGAGAGAGAAAGGGAGAGAGAGAGAAAGAGATACTTTTTTTTGTCTTTCTTTAATGATACATCCTAATTTCATTTCATTAAAACCTCCCTTTAAAAACAAAAAGCCCCTGTGCTGCATACTCACCTTGCCCTCTACCCCACGATACAAAACAACACCACATATCACAATAACTAAAACCTCACCACTTCTACAACTGTATATCCAACCTGTCTTCCCCAGCTGTACAGACGGAGGGAGAGAGAGTGTGAGTGAGAGAGTGAGAGAGAATTAACTCCCCCCCAAGTCAACCATGCCCACACCCCATTTAGGCCCCCTCAGATCAGACCTATGCCCCTCCTACCCACCCCAAGCCCCCCACTCCCACAAAGAGGGCCTCAACATGAAAGTCACACATACGCCCAGGCCGTGAGCAGGCAAACAGGCCCAACACCCACTCTTACACTAGCCCAAGCCAATGGCATGTATCAGCAGGCTCTGCTCACAATTACTTGCCTGAGGCCAAACCACACAACCAACAACATTAGACACTTTATGGAACACAAAGCCTTCACTATTTCATCCTGGAATATCCAAGGCCTGAGGTCATCTGCCTTTGGCCTAAAGAGCAGGAATCTGGACTTCACCAAAGAAATCGGAAATACAGACATTGTCATCCTACAAGAAACATGGTATAGAGGAGACGGACCCACTGGTTGCCCTCTAGGTTACAGAGAGCTGGTAGTCCCATCCACCAAACTACCAGGTGTGAAACAGGGAAGGGACTCAGGGGGTATGCTAATTTGGTATAGAGCAGACCTAACTCACTCTATTAAATTAATCAAAACAGGAACATTTTACATTTGGTTAGAAATTCAAAAGGAAATTATCTCAACTGAGAAAAATGTCCTCCTGTGTGCTACCTATATCCCCCCACTAGAATCCCCATACTTTAATGAAGACAGTTTCTCCATCCTGGAGGGGGAAATCAATCATTTCCAGACCCAGGGACATGTACTAGTCTGTGGCGACCTAAATGCCAGAACTGGACAAGAACCTGACACCCTCAGCACACAGGGGGACAAACACCTACCTGGAGGTGACAGCATTCACTCCCCCATATGCCCCCTAGGCACAACTACGACAACATAACCAACAAAAACGGGTCACGACTCCTGCAGCTCTGTCGCACACTGGGTATGTACATAGTCAATGGTAGGCTTCGAGGGGACTCCTATGGTAGGTACACCTATAGCTCATCTCTTGGCAGTAGTACTGTAGACTACTTTATCACTGACCTCAACCCAGAGTCTCTCAGAGCGTTCACAGTCAGCCCACTGACACCCCTATCAGACCACAGCAAAATCACAGTCTACTTGAACAGAGCAATACTCAATCATGAGGCATCAAAGCCAAAGGAACTGAATAATATTAAGAAATGCTATAGATGGAAGGAAAGTAGTGTTGAAACCTACCAAAAAACAATTAGGAAACAACAAATTCAATCCATTCTAGACAACTTCCTGGACAAAACGTTCCACTGTAATAGTGAAGGTGTAAACTTGGCAGTAGAAAACCTAAACAGTATATTTGACCTCTCAGCTTCCCTATCAAATCTAAAAATCTCTAACAGAAAACCAAAGAAAAGTAATAACAGTGATAAATGGTTTGATGAAGAATGCAAAAACCTAAGAAAGAAATTGAGAAACCTATCCAACCAAAAACATAGAGACCCAGAAAACCTGAGCCTACGCCTTCACTATGGTGAATCACTAAAACAATACAGAAATACACTACGGAAAAAGAAGGAACAGCATGTCAGAAATCAGCTCAATGTAATTGAAGAATCCATAGACTCTAACCACTTCTGGGAAAATTGGAAAACACTAAACAAACAACAACACGAAGAGCTATCTATCCAAAACGGAGATGTATGGGTAAACCACTTCTCCAATCTTTTTGGCCCTATAACAGAGAATAAACAGCAAAAAAATATACATGATCAAATGCAAATCTTAGAATCAACTATTAAAGACTACCAGAACCCACTGGATTCTCCAATTACATTGAATGAACTACAGGACAAAATACAAACCCTCCAACCCAAAAAGTCCTGTGGTGTTGATGGTATCCTCAATGAAATGATAAAATATACAGACCCCAAATTTCAATTAGCTATACTTAAACTCTTTAACATAATTCTTAGCTCTGGCATCTTCCCCAATATTTGGAACCAAGGACTGATCACCCCAATCCACAAAAGTGGAGACAAATTTGACCCCAATAACTACCGTGGGATATGCGTCAACAGCAACCTTGGGAAAATCCTTTGCATTATCATTAACAGCAGACTAGTTCATTTCCTCAGTGAAAACAATGTACTGAGCAAATGTCAAATTGGCTTTTTACCAAATTACCGTACGACAGACCACGTATTCACCCTGCACACCCTAATTGACAAACAAACAAACCAAAACAAAGGCAAAGTCTTCTCATGCTTTGTTGATTTCAAAAAGCTTTTGACTCAATTTGGCATGAGGGTCTGCTATACAAATTGATGGAAAGTGGGGTTGGGGGAAAAACATACGACATTATAAAATCCATGTACACAAACAACAAGTGTGCGGTTAAAATTGGCAAAAAACACACACATTTCTTTCCACAGGGCCGTGGGGTGAGACAGGGATGCAGTTTAAGCCCCACCCTCTTCAACATATATATCAATGAATTGGCGAGGGCACTAGAACAGTCTGCAGCACCCGGCCTCACCCTACTAGAATCTGAAGTCAAATGTCTTCTGTTTGCTGATGATCTGGTGCTTCTGTCACCAACCAAGGAGGGCCTACAGCAGCACCTAGATCTTCTGCACAGATTCTGTCAGACCTGGGCCCTGACAGTAAATCTCAGTAAGACAAAAATAATGGTGTTCCAAAAAAGGTCCAGTTGCCAGGACCACAAATACAAATTCCATCTAGACACCGTTGCCCTAGAGCACACAAAAAACTATACATACCTCGGCCTAAACATCAGCGCCACAGGTAACTTCCACAAAGCTGTGAACGATCTGAGAGACAAGGCAAGAAGGGCCTTCTATGCCATCAAAAGGAACATAAAATTTGACATACCAATTAGGATCTGGCTAAAAATACTTGAATCAGTTATAGAACCCATTGCCCTTTATGGTTCTGAGGTCTGGGGTCCGCTCACCAACCAAGAATTCACAAAATGGGACAAACACCAAATTGAGACTCTGCATGCAGAATTCTGCAAAAACATCCTCCGTGTACAACGTAAAACACCAAATAATGCATGCAGAGCAGAATTAGGCCAATACCCGCTAATTATCAAAATCCAGAAAAGAGCCGTTAAATTATATAACCACTTAAAAGGAAGCGATTCCCAAACCTTCCATAACAAAGCCATCACCTACAGAGAGATGAACTTGGAGAAGAGTCCCCTAAGTAAGCTTGTCCTGGGCCTCTGTTCACAAACACAAACAGACCCCACACAGCCCCAGGACAACAACAACAACAACAATAACAACACAATTAGACCCAACCAAATCATGAGAAAACAAAAAGAGAATTACTTGACACATTGGAAAGAACAAACAAAAAAACAGAGCAAACTAGAATGCTATTTGGCCCTAAACAGAGAGTACACAGTGGCAGAATACATTTACATTTTACATTTACATTTTACATTTTAGTCATTTAGCAGACGCTCTTATCCAGAGCGACTTACAGTTAGTGAATACATTTTTTTTTTTTATACTGGCCCCCCGTGGGAATCGAACCCACAACCCTGGCGTTGCAAACGCCATGCTCTATCAACTGAGCTACATCCCTGCCGGCCATTCCCTCCCCTACCCTGGACAACGCTGGGCCAATTGTGCGCCGCCCATGAGTCTCCCGGTCGCGGCCGGCTGCGACAGAGCCTGGATTCGAACCAGGATCTCTAGTGACACAGTTAGCACTGCGATGCAGTGCCTTAGACCACTGCGCCACTCAGGAGCCACTCAGGAATACCTGACCACTGTGACTGACCCAAACTTAAGGAAAGCTTTGACTATGTACAGACTCAGTGACCATAGCCTTGCTATTGAGAAAGGCCGCCGTAGGCAGACCTGGCTCTCAAGAGAAGACAGGCTATGTGCACACTGCCCACAAAATGAGGTGGAAACTGAACTGCACTTCCTAACCTCCTGCCAAATGTATGACCATATTAGAGACACATATTTCCCTCAGATTACAGCGATCCACAAAGAATTCGAAAACAAACCCAATTTTGATAAACTCCCTTATCTACTGGGTGAAAAACCACAGTGTGCCATCACAGCTGCAAGATTTGTGACCTGTTGCCACAAGAAAAGGGCAACCAGTGAAGAACAAACACCATTGTAAATACAACCCATATTTATGTTTATTTATTTTCCCATTTGTACTTTAACTATTTGCACATTGTTACAACACTGTATATATACATAATATGACATTTGAAATGTCTTTATTCTTTTGAGACTTCTGAGTGTAATGTTTACTGTTAATATTTATTGTTTATTTCACTTTTGTTTACTATCTACTTCCCTTGCTTTGGCAATGTTAACACACGTTTCCCATGCCAATAAAGCCCTTAAATTGAAATTGAAATTGAAATTGAAATTGAATTGAAATTGAAATTGAATTGAATTGAGTGAGAGGGATTGTGTGTGTGAGTGTGTGAGTGTGTGAGAGAGAGAGAGAGAGAGAGAGAGAGAGAGAGAGAGAGAGAGAGAGAGAGAGAGAGAGAGAGAGAGAGAGAGAGAGAGAGAGAGAGAGAGAGAGAGAGAGAGAGGCAGAGAGAGCTCAAAGACATTGCTCCTGCATTTTTAACAAAAAATATAGATTTAGAGTCAGATAAAGTAGGATTTTTTGGCAGGGACATATACAGGATGCTACCCTCCACAACATAACCTTCATTCCAAACCAAAACTCCAAACCTTTGGACGGAATTACCTGGAAAGCTTTCTACTACCAAGGATTACTATTCTCAAACTATACTGCAAATGCTCTGGCAAACAAACAGAAACCTGAAAACACCATCCAACCTGGAACTGAGTGAGTAATGTTTAGTATGAAGCTATTTTTCACTTTCAAAAACCAAGAAGAAAAATACATTACAATGATATATTTTATTTTATAAGGACTGAATGCTAAGGCTACCAAGCTTAAACTTGCTACAAAGAGATACAATTTCAATTAGCACTGACGTGTGAAGTGAGAGGTGTCAAAGCCCTTGAGCCCAACAATGACAGGAGAGTCGTACAGTCTACCCCAACTAAATGGAGAGGCCTTAGAAGCACCCCCCCATTCAGTACCCTCTGAATGTAAAAAACGACAAGACACGAAAAGAGTACAAATTGAAACTTATTTTGGGGAAGCACGAGACACTTTTTGCTGATTTGTATAAAAATGGGAACATAAGCAACCTTATCTTCCACACAGACCATCCCCTGGCATGGCACAGTGCTATACTAGCACACTACCCCTCTGTTAAGAGGGGGGGTGTTAGCGACGGGTGGAAACTCAGGATACTGGACAACGAGGACTCTGAGTCGTCTAATATTAATCTCTATAAATCTGGAACCGTTTTGGTTCAAGGCAACACCAAACAGTTCCAGCTGGACTTTCACCTAATCAAAGAAATAGCTCAGCAGGAGAAGCTCTCCCTTGAGAAAGATACCCCCACCCCGAGTGGGTCAGACCAGACCTCTTCATTAAATAACCCCACAGAGCAACCCCAAGCAGAAAGTCAACTTCCCAGCACAGAGTACTACTCCCTCATTGAAATGAAGGATACATTCACCCAGCTGGAGGTAAGGCAGGTGGAGCTGGAACAGCAGGTGAACACACTCCAGTCAGCACAGACCCAGACAACAGTCCAGCACAACAACACCCCCTTAACTAGACCTGGAGAGCTGGAGGTAGAGAGAGACATGTCTGCACTCTGGACTGTGGTGAGACAACATCAACAGGAGAAAGAGCAGCAGCAGGAGAAGAACAGAGCACTAGAGGAGAGGATCAGAGTGCTGGAGGAGAAGGTGAGAACGATGACGGGTGACATTGAACAACCCATTAGAGAACAGCCCACCTCAGATCCTGGCCAAAGTCTCGACACCGCAGCAGAACAGTACACCCTAGACCCTGACCATAGTCTCGACATCACACCCAGACAAACAAATGAAGAACCCCAAGCCCTGGGGACCCCAACCCCTCTGAGCAACCCCCCAGTCAGACACCCTGATAGCCCTCATGACGACCCCCCACACCCACTGAGGACATACACAAGCCACAGATTGTACTCCTTATGGACTCAAACGGGAAATACATACAAGAAAATAAACTTTTTCCAAAACACACAGTGTCTAAACTCTGGTGTCCAAACACCCAGCGCGCCCTAGACCTTCTGTCTGAGGACCGACTAGGATCACCCAGCCACATAATAATACACACAGGCACAAACGACCTGAGAACACAGCAGGAAAGGGTGGCCCACAGCACTCAAGGGAGTGATAGAACAAGCTTCTTCTATTTTCCCCAACGCACAAGTGGTTATCTCCACCCTGTTACCACGAAAATACTTCCACCCTGCTACCATACAGCGGGTAAACGCAAGTATTTCCCGTGACTGTGCATCAAAACCAAATGTCTTCCTGGCCCACCACTCCACCCTGGACGTGAACAGCCTTTATGACCAAGTCCACCTATACAAGGCAGCAGTGCCCACCTTCGCCCGGACCCTAAAGGATATCGCCCTCAACCGCAGACCCAACACCTCACACAGGAGCAACAGATCAACAGACACCCCGCCCAGACCAGCGAGACACTCTCCCAGACCTGCGGGACCCCCCCCCCCAGGACCTGCACATAGAGGACCCCCGCAGAGAGGACCTACATCCAGACCACAGCACCATCAACCACATCTACACCCACACCCCCACCAATTAACTCCCCCCCAAGTCAACCATGCCCACACCCCATTTAGGCCCCCTCAGATCAGACTTATGCCCCTCCTACCCACGCCAAGCCCCCCACTCCCACAAAGAGGGCCTCAACATGAAAGTCACACATACGCCCAGGCCGTGAGCAGGCAAACAGGCCCAACACCCACTCTTACACTAGCCCAAGCCAATGGCATGTACCAGATGCTCAGCAGGCTCTGCTCACAATTACTGGCCTGAGGCCAAATCAAACAACCAACAACATTAGACACTTTATGGAACACAAAGCCTTCACTATTTCATCCTGGAATATCCAAGGCCTGAGGTCATCTGCCTTTGGCCTAAAGAGCAGGAATCTGGACTTCACCAAAGAAATCGGAAATACAGACATTGTCATCCTACAAGAAACATGGTATAGAGGAGACGGACCCACTGGTTGCCCTCTAGGTTACAGAGAGCTGGTAGTCCCATCCACCAAACTACCAGGTGTGAAACAGGGAAGGGACTCAGGGGGTATGCTAATTTGGTATAGAGCAGACCTAACTCACTCTATTAAATTAATCAAAACAGGAACATTTTACATTTGGTTAGAAATTCAAAAGGAAATTATCTCAACTGAGAAAAATGTCCTCCTGTGTGCTATCTATATCCCCCCCACTAGAATCCCCATACTTTAATGAAGACAGTTTCTCCATCCTGGAGGGGGAAATCAATCATTTCCAGACCCAGGGACATGTACTAGTCTGTGGCGACCTAAATGCCAGAACTGGACAAGAACCTGACACCCTCAGCACACAGGGGGACAAACACCTACCTGGAGGTGACAGCATTCACTCCCCCATATGCCCCCCTAGGCACAACTACGACAACATAACCAACAAAAACGGGTCACGACTCCTGCAGCTCTGTCGCACACTGGGTATGTACATAGTCAATGGTAGGCTTCGAGGGGACTCCTATGGTAGGTACACCTATAGCTCATCTCTTGGCAGTAGTACTGTAGACTACTTTATCACTGACCTCAACCCAGAGTCTCTCAGAGCATTCACAGTCAGCCCACTGACACCCCTATCAGACCACAGCAAAATCACAGTCTACTTGAACAGAGCAATACTCAATCATGAGGCATCAAAGCCAAAGGAACTGAATAATATTAAGAAATGCTATAGATGGAAGGAAAGTAGTGTTGAAACCTACCAAAAAACAATTAGGAAACAACAAATTCAATCCATTCTAGACAACTTCCTGGACAAAACGTTCCACTGTAATAGTGAAGGTGTAAACTTGGCAGTAGAAAACCTAAACAGTATATTTGACCTCTCAGCTTCCCTATCAAATCTAAAAATATCTAACAGAAAACCAAAGAAAAGTAATAACAGTGATAAATGGTTTGATGAATAATGCAAAAACCTAAGAAAGAAATTGAGAAACCTATCCAACCAAAAACATAGAGACCCAGAAAACCTGAGCCTACGCCTTCACTATGGTGAATCACTAAAACAATACAGAAATACACTACGGAAAAAGAAGGAACAGCATGTCAGAAATCAGCTCAATGTAATTGAAGATTCCATAGACTCTAACCACTACTGGGAAAATTTGAAAAAACTAAACAAACAACAACACGAAGAGCTATCTATCCAAAACGGAGATGTATGGGTAAACCACTTCTCCAATCTTTTTGGCCCTATAACAGAGAACAAACAGCAAAAAAATATACATGATCAAATGCAAATCTTAGAATCAACTATTAAAGACTACCAGAACCCACTGGATTCTCCAATTACATTGAATGAACTACAGGACAAAATACAAACCCTCCAACCCAAAAAGTCCTGTGGTGTTGATGGTATCCTCAATGAAATGATAAAATATACAGACCACAAATTTCAATTAGCTATACTTAAACTCTTTAACATCATCCTTAGCTCTGGCATCTTCCCCAATATTTGGAACCAAGGACTGATCACCCCAATCCACAAAAGTGGAGACAAATTTGACCCCAATAACTACCGTGGGATATGCGTCAACAGCAACCTTGGGAAAATCCTCTGCATTATCATTAACAGCAGACTAGTTCATTTCCTCAGTGAAAACAATGTACTGAGCAAATGTCAAATTGGCTTTTTACCAAATTACCGTAGACAGACCACGTATTCACCCTGCACACCCTAATTGACAAACAAACAAACCAAAACAAAGGCAAAGTCTTCTCATGCTTTGTTGATTTCAAAAAAGCTTTTGACTCAATTTGGCATGAGGGTCTGCTATACAAATTGATGGAAAGTGGGGTTGGGGGGAAAAACATACGACATTATAAAATCCATGTACACAAACAACAAGTGTGCGGTTAAAATTGGCAAAAAACACACACATTTCTTTCCACAGGGCCGTGGGGTGAGACAGGGATGCAGTTTAAGCCCCACCCTCTTCAACATATATATCAACGAATTGGCGAGGGCACTAGAACAGTCTGCAGCACCCGGCCTCACCCTACTAGAATCTGAAGTCAAATGTCTTCTGTTTGCTGATGATCTGGTGCTTCTGTCACCAACCAAGGAGGGCCTACAGCAGCACCTAGATCTTCTGCACCGATTCTGTCAGACCTGGGCCCTGACAGTAAATCTCAGTAAGACAAAAATAATGGTGTTCCAAAAAAGGTCCAGTTGCCAGGACCACAAATACAAATTCCATCTAGACACCGTTGCCCTAGAGCACACAAAAAACTATACATACCTCGGCCTAAACATCAGCGCCACAGGTAACTTCCACAAAGCTGTGAACGATCTGAGAGACAAGGCAAGAAGGGCCTTCTATGCCATCAAAAGGAACATAAAATTTGACATACCAATTAGGATCTGGCTAAAAATACTTGAATCAGTTATAGAACCCATTGCCCTTTATGGTTCTGAGGTCTGGGGTCCGCTCACCAACCAAGAATTCACAAAATGGGACAAACACCAAATTGAGACTCTGCATGCAGAATTCTGCAAAAACATCCTCCGTGAACAACGTAAAACACCAAATAATGCATGCAGAGCAGAATTAGGCCAATACCCGCTAATTATCAAAATCCAGAAAAGAGCCGTTAAATTCTATAACCACTTAAAAGGAAGCGATTCCCAAACCTTCCATAACCTACATTTACATTTAAGTCATTTAGCAGACGCTCTTATCCAGAGCGACTTACAGTTAGTGAATACATTTTTTTTTATACTGGCCCCCCGTGGGAATCGAACCCACAACCCTGGCGTTGCAAACGCCATGCTCTATCAACTGAGCTACATCCCTGCCAGCCATTCCCTCCCCTACCCTGGACGAATTGTGCGCCGCCCATGAGTCTCCCGGTCACGGCCGGCTGCGACAGAGCCTGGATTCGAACCAGGATCTCTAGTGGCACAGTTAGCACTGCGATGCAGTGCCTTAGACCACTGCGCCACCTACAGAGAGATGAACTTGGAGAAGAGTCCCCTAAGTAAGCTTGTCCTGGGGCTCTGTTCACAAACACAAACAGACCCCACACAGCCCCAGGACAACAACAACAACAACAACAACAACACAATTAGACCCAACCAAATCATGAGAAAACAAAAAGAGAATTACTTGACACATTGGAAAGAACAAACAACTAAACAGAGCAAACTAGAATGCTATTTGGCCCTAAACAGAGAGTACACAGTGGCAGAATACCTGACCACTGTGACTGACCCAAACTTAAGGAAAGCTTTGACTATGTACAGACTCAGTGAGCATAGCCTTGCTATTGAGAAAGGCCGCCGTAGGCAGACCTGGCTCTCAAGAGAAGACAGGCTATGTGCACACTGCCCACAAAATGAGGTGGAAACTGAGCTGCACTTCCTAACCTCCTGCCAAATGTATGACCATATTAGAGACACATATTTCCCTCAGATTACAGCGATCCACAAAGAATTCGAAAACGAACCCAATTTTGATAAACTCCCTTATCTACTGGGTGAAAAACCACAGTGTGCCATCACAGCTGCAAGATTTGTGACCTGTTGCCACAAGAAAAGGGCAACCAGTGAAGAACAAACACCATTGTAAATACAACCCATATTTATGTTTATTTATTTTCCCATTTGTACTTTAACTATTTGCACATTGTTACAACACTGTATATATACATAATATGACATTTGAAATGTCTTTATTCTTTTGGAACTTCTGAGTGTAATGTTTACTGTTAATATTTATTGTTTATTATCTACTTCACTTGCTTTGGCAATGTTAACATACGTTTCCCATGCCAATAAAGCCCTTAAATTGAGAGAGAGAGAGACACAGACAGAGAGAGAGACAGAGAGAGACAGATTTTCTTTGTGTCTCTCTCTCTCTTTGTGTTTTTTGGTATTCTTTCTTAAAACTGCATTGTTGGTTAAGGGCTTGTAAGTAAGCATTTCACTGTATGGTCTACACCTGTTGTATTCGGCGCATGTGACAAATAAAATTTTATCTCCGTTTTGGATAGATAACTCTTCATGTTGTTTTGGGTTTAGTGTGTTTCAATTTTCCCAGAAGCGCTCTCTCTCTCTCTCTCTCTCTCTCTCTCTCTCTCTCTCTCTCTCTCTCTCTCTCTCTCTCTCTCTCTCTCTCTCAAAATACAACACATCATTAGAATAGAATACATCACAACAGTATGCAGTTTCCAAGCCACAGGAGGAGATGGGGAAGATATATCATATGTATTCTGACATGTACTGACAGCATGGGTTAGGTTAGTTGCTATTAAAACCCTGATGCTCGTGATTTGATTTAGCCGTTGGTACTCCGTAGGTGCTGGATGGATGTAAAGCTTACATCATATTTTATGCTGATTCTTCTAGGAAGCAAGGACCTTAATAAGCCACCTAATTTGAATCAGTTTAGTAAATGTAGTATCATTCATTCATGAATTCTCTCAAGAACGTTTCAAGTGTCCTCCTTTCATTGCTTCAGATCTGTTCTATTCTGCCAAACAACCCAAGCAGCTGATTCATGGGGAGGTGAGGAACATTCCGGAACATTCTGCATCCCAAACAGCACCCTATTCCCTATGGGTCCTGGTCAAAGATAGTACACTGCACTCTGTAGGGAATAGGGTGCCAAGATAGTACACTGCACTCTGTAGGGAATAGGGTGCCAAGATAGTACACTGCACTCTGTAGGGAATAGGGTGCCAAGATAGTACACTGCACTCTGTAGGGAATAGGGTGCCAAGATAGTACACTGCACTCTGTAGGGAATAGGGTGCCAAGATAGTACACTGCACTCTGTAGGGAATAGGGTGCCAAGATAGTACACTGCACTCTGTAGGGAATAGGGTGCCATTTGGAATGCAGGAAGAGTCCCCTGACCACCCACTCACTGCTTTTTCTCTCAAACAGCATTTTTACCATCTAGGAGAGAGTGGCCGTGAGGAGCTGAGGCAGGTAGGGGAGAATTAATGCGGTCTGACTGCCATTATCGACGTTTCTTTATATTTGCCGCCCTCTTGTGGTAGTCAGGGTGAATTTAAAGAATACATATCAATTATGGCTCTTCATGATTTGGACAGTTCTAGTCTTATTGTCAACAAGTACAGAGGAAAAGACAGATGATAACTTTAAATGGTGGAGATATATCGTATAATAAAAATCAAATGTAACTAAAATATCCTTCTTGTAGGAAGTGCATGATTATATTGGGAGTGGGAATACTGCACAATAACATGCTTCAGTGCCTTGCAAAAGTATTAATTCCCCTTGGAGTTTTTCCTATTTTGTTGCATTACAACCTGTCATTTAAATTGATTTTTATTTGCATTTCATGTAATGGACATACACAAAATAGTACAAATTGGTGAAGTGAAATGAAAAAAAGAACTTGTTGAAAAAAAGTATAAAATATAAATCATGGAAAAGTGGTGCGTGCATACAGTGGGGAAAAAAGTATTTAGTCAGCCACCAATTGTGCAAGTTCTCCCACTTAAAAAGATGAGAG
The DNA here is from genome assembly GCF_020615455.1 of Coregonus clupeaformis. Classification (NCBI taxonomy): domain Eukaryota; kingdom Metazoa; phylum Chordata; class Actinopteri; order Salmoniformes; family Salmonidae; genus Coregonus; species Coregonus clupeaformis. Next base: position 41,246 of record NW_025536360.1, read on the forward strand.
AGGCCTGTAATTTTTATCATGGGTACACGTCAACTATGAGAGACAAAATGAGAAAGAAAAATCCAGAACATCACATTGTAGGATTTTTAATGAATTTATTTGCAAATTATGGTGGAAAATAAGTATTTGGTCAATAACAAAAGTTTCTCAATACTTTGTTATATACCCTTTGTTGGCAATGACACAGGTCAAACGTGTTCTGTAAGTCTTCACAAGGTTTTCACACACTGTTGCTGGTATTTTGGCCCATTCCTCCATGCAGATCTCCTCTAGAGCAGTGACGTTTTGGGGCTGTCGCTGGGCAACACGGACTTTCAACTCCCTCCAAAGATTTTCTATGGGGTTGAGATCTGGAGACTGGCTAGACCACTCCAGGACCTTGAAATGCTTCTTACGAAGCCACTCCTTCGTTGCCCGGGCGGTGTGTTTGGGATCATTGTCATGCTGAAAGACCCAGCCACGTTTCATCTTCAATGCCCTTGCTGATGGAAGGAGGTTTTCACTCAAAATCTCACGATACATGGCCCCATTCATTCTTTCCTTTACACGGATCAGTCGTCCTGGTCCCTTTGCAGAAAAACAGCCCCAAAGCATGATGTTTCCACCCCCATGCTTCACAGTAGGTATGGTGTTCTTTGGATGCAACTCAGCATTCTTTGTCCTCCAAACACGAGGAGTTGAGTTTTTACCAAAAAGTTATATTTTGGTTTCATCTGACCATATAACATTCTCCCAATCCTCTTCTGGATCATCCAAATGCACTCTAGCAAACTTCAGACGGGCCTGGACATGTACTGGCTTAAGCAGGGGGACACGTCTGCACTGCAGGATTTGAGTCCTTGGCGGCGTAGTGTGTTACTGATGGTAGGCTTTGTTACTTTGGTCCCAGCTCTCTGCAGGTCATTCACTAGGTCCCCCCGTGTGGTTCTGGGATTTTTGCTCACCGTTCTTGTGATCATTTTGACCACACGGGGTGAGATCTTGCGTGGAGCTCCAGATCGAGGGAGATTATCAGTGGTCTTGTATTTCTTCCATTTCTTCATAATTGCTCCCACAGTTGATTTCTTCAAACCAAGCTGCTTACCTATTGCAGATTCAGTCTTCCCAGCCTGGTGCAGGTCTACAATTTTTTGTTTCTGGTGTCCTTTGACAGCTCTTTGGTCTTGGCCATAGTGGAGTTTGGAGTGTGACTGTTTGAGGTTGTGGACAGGTGTCTTTTATACTGATAACAAGTTCAAACAGGTGCCATTCATACAGTTAACAAGTGGAGGACAGAGGAGCCTCTTAAAGAAGAAGTTACAGGTCTGTGAGAGCCAGAAATCTTGCTTGTTTGTAGGTGACCAAATACGTATTTTCCACCATAATTTGCAAATAAATTCATAAAAAATCCTACAATGTGAAAATCTGGATTTTTTCTCCTCATTTTGTCTGTCATGGTTGACGTGTACCTATGATGAAAATTACAGGCCTCTCTCATCTTTTTAAGTGGGAGAACTTGCACAATTGGTGGCTGACTAAATACTTTTTTTCCCCACTGTATGTATTCAACCCCTTTGCTATGAAGGCCCTAAATAAGATCTGGTGCAACCAATTACCTTCAGAAGTCACATAATTAGTTAAATAAAGTCCATCTGTGTCACATGATCTCAGTATATATACACCTGTTCTGAAAGGCCCCAGAGTCTGCAACACCACTAAGCAAGGGGCACCACCAAGCAAGCGGCACCATGAAGACCAAGGAGCTCTCCAAACAGGTCAGGGACAATGTTGTGGAGAAGTATAGATCAGGGTTGGGTTATAAAAAAATATCAGAAACTTTGAACATCCCACGGAGCACCATTAAATCCATTATTAAAAAATGAAAGAATATGGCACCACAACAAACCTGCCAAGAGAGGGCCGCCCATCTAAACTCACGGACCAGGCAAGGAGGGCATTAATCAGAGAGGCAACAAAGAGACCAAAGATAACCCTGAAGGAGCTGCAAAGCTCCACAGCGGAGATTGGAGTATCTGTCCATAGGACCACTTTAAGCCATACACTCCACAGAGCTTGGCTTTACGGAAGAGTGAACAGAAAAAAGCCCTTGCTTAAAGAAAAAAATAAGCAAACACGTTTGATGTTCATCAAAAGGCATGTGGGAGACTCCCCAAACATATGGAAGAAGGTACTCTGGTCAGATGAGACTAAAATTGAGCTTTTTGGCCATCAAGGAAAACGCTATGTCTGGTGCAAACCCAACACCTCTCATCACCCTGAGAACACCATCCCCACAGTGAAGCATGGTGGTGGCAGCATCATGCTGTGGGGATGTTTTTCATCGGCAGGGACTGGGAAACTGGTCAGAATTGAAGGAATGATGGATGGCGCTAAATACAGGGAAATTCTTGAGAGAAACCTGTTTCAGTCTTCCAGAGATTTGCGACTGGGACGGATGTTCACCTTCCAGCAGGACAATGATCCTAAGCATACTGCTAAAGCAACACTTGAGTGGTTTAAGGGGAAACATTTAAATGTCTTGGAATGGCCTAGTCAAAGGTCAGACCTCAATCCAATTGAGAATCTGTGGTATGACTTAAAGATTGCTGTACACCAGCGGAACCCAACCAACTTGAAGGAGCTGGAGCAGTTTTGCCTTGAAGAATGGGCAAAAATCCCAGTGGCTAGATGTGCCAAGCTTATAGAGACATACCCCAAGAGACTTGTAGCTGTAATTACTGCAAAAGGTGGCTCTACAAAGTATTGACTTTGGGGGGTGAATAGTTATGCACGCTCAAGTTTTCTGTTTATTTGTCTTATTTCTTGTTTGTTTCACAATAAAACATATTTTGCATCTTCAAAGTGGTAGGCATGTTGTGTAAATCAAATGATACAAACCCCCCCCAAAAAATATATTTTTAATTCCAGGTTGTAAGGCAACAAAATAGGAAAAATGCCAAGGGGGGTGAATACCTTCGCAAGCCACTGTATAGGTCAACCTCACTGACTGGGTCTACCATACAGGTGTCATCCCAGATTATTATAACAAAATGACTTATCATTAATGTGTATGTTTCCCATTATGACAACCTGAACCTCCTTGCCATCCAAGTGGGAGGATAAACCCACTACTACACCAAAGAGTGCGATGTCATTTCTAGGTGTTACACAGAATTTAGCTAGTTAAAATGAAGTGTATCTTAAGGGGTATTTACGTGTACTTTTATAGTACATTACCCATCCTGACAACCTGGCTGTAATTTAAGGCTTCCGGAAGCCTTACCAAATAATAAGCACTATTATTGTAGGGTCATTTGATTAACCCCCTAGAGTCAATTGAAGCACCGGTGCATCAATCTAAGTTACATAAAATTATTAACTGTCACGCCCTGGCTCTGGGGACGCTTGTATGTTGAGCAAGGGTGTGAGTGTTCTTTGTTTATTCTAGTTCATGTATATCTATGTTGGCCAGAGTGGTTCTCAATCAGAGGCAACGAGTGTCAGCTGTTGCTGGTTGTCTCTGATTGGGAACCATATTTAGACAGGCTGTTTTCCCACTGTGTTTGTGGGATCTTGTTCCTTTGTAGGTTTGTGTTTTGCACCTTTGGACGTCACGTATCGATTTGTTGTTTTGTTCGTGTAATCATTTAATAAATAAATATGTTCACCTTCCACGCTGTGCCTTGGTCCTCTGTATCCGACGATCGTGACAGAAGATCCCACCAACACTGGACCAAGCAGCGTGTCCAGGAGCCAACGCCAGAGGTATCGCTAAAGGACATCAACCTCGACTGGGCGTGGCCCACGGGGGAGGAGAGACCCCCAGAAATTTTTTAGGGGGGGGCTCACGCCGTGGACGACGGGGCAGCAGGAGGCCGCGATAGAGCGGTCCAGCGGGTTTGCAGAGGAGGCCGCCAGGTTAAGGGGGCCACTGGTCACAGAGGGGAGGGAAAGTGTAGAGGCACGGCGAGAGGTACTGGGGTGTGTTACCAGTCTGGTCCGGCCCGTTCCTGATCCCCGCGTAGGGCCAGTGGTGTGTGTCCCCAGTACGGTCCGGCCTGTTCCTGTTCCTCGCATCGAGCCTGTGGTGCGCGTTGTCAGCCCGGCCCGGCCTGTTCCTGCTCCACGCACAAAGCCTATGGTGCGCATCGTCAGCCCGGTTCGGCCCATTCCTGCTCCCCGCACCAAGCCAGTGGTGCGCGTCGTCAGCCCGTTCGTCCCATTCCTGCTCCTCGCACCAAGGCAGTGGTGCACATCGTCAGCCCGGCCCGGCCCGTTCCTGCTCCCCGCACCCAAGCCAGTGGTGCGCGTCGTCAGCCCGGTCCGGCCAGTTCCTGCTCCCCGCACCAAGTCGGTGGTGCGCGTCGCCAGCCCGGTCCGGCCTGTTCCTGTTCCCCACACCAAGCCAGTGGTGTGCGTCGTTAGTCCGCTCCAAACCGGAGCTAGAGCAATCCGCTCCACCGGTGTTTAGTCCAGCTCCGGCCAGCAGGGTCAGACCGGACCAGGGGTACTTTGGGGGGTTAGAGAGGGAGTGGGAATCATGCCCGGAGCCGGATCCGCCGCCAAGGCGGAGTGCCCACACGGTCCCTCCCCTGTGGTATTTGGTTGACGCGGTCGGAGTCCGCGCCTTTGGGGGGTACTGTCACGCCCTGGCTCTGGGGACGCTTGTATGTTGAGCCAGGGTGTGAGTATTCTTTGTTTATTCTAGTTCATGTATATCTATGTTGGCCAGAGTGGTTCTCAATCAGAGGCAACGAGTGTCAGCTGTTGCTGGTTGTCTCTGATTGGGAACCATATTTAGACAGGCTGTTTTCCCACTGTGTTTGTGGGATCTTGTTCCTGTGTAGGTTTGTGGTTTGCACCTTTGGACGTCACGTATCGATTTGTTGTTTTGTTCGTGTAATCATTTAATAAATAAGTATGTTCACCTTCCACGCTGCGCCTTGGTCCTCTGTATCCGTCGATCGTGACATTAACCTCAAAATCCATCAGTTGAAGGTAGAGGTATCTGTCTCAATCCACCACATCTGCCTATTTCGCACTTCCGCATCTGCGGTGAAAGTTGGCAGAGCTAGAGCGGTGTTTGTCAGACATTGAGACGGCACCGAAAATCGGTCTTCTCGCGAAAACGTCTGTAAATCAAATGATACAAACCCCGAACGGTTTGACCTACAAACTACTATGTAAAGGGGAGACTCTCAGGAACATGGTGTTCTCCGTTTTTCTCTACGACCCCCACGAGTATCACAGGACTCGTCTGAAGGTAACCAGGCCCAGTTTAAAAACAAGCATGAATGCATGCACACGTTTGGACATCAGTTGAGGTTGCGCTACCAAGAATGAATAATTGTAGCCAATTTGGGGGCTCATTTTCTACCACAAATGACACACTCGCAAACGCCGATCCGGGGTATCGAATCCAGACATGAGCTGCTGTATTTAGCCTAGAATCGTTTTTTTCTTACCGTGAAAATCTGACAGGAGAAAGCCATCTGACTTCTGACTATCCTAGCTCCTCACCATGTAAAACTGTCATCGTCATCCATACCATAAATTCTGATATAAAAACCTATATTTTTCTCAATCTCCTCATCCCAAAGAGAAAGAGTTGAATCTATTAATTTAAGATCAGGTTTACATCAAAACCGTAATGTTAGCTAAATTGTTTTGATTATAAATCCAGGAAATAATTAAAGACACAGAATTTGAGGACGAAGTGACAAGGACAACTATACTCTAATTGTTTGAAATCAGTGGACCCAACATGAATATGAAATATGCACACAGGAAAAATGGAATTGTTTATACAATGGAGCATTCAAATACTAGGCCACTGCCAGTGGGACAACCCTAGCTTTTTCTGATTGGTCAATTCTTGGTGGGAATACAGTCTGTTTATTGGCTAGCCAGAGCAATTCTTCAAATTGTGGTAGCGCACAGCAATGTGATTGGTTGTCTAATATTCATATTGCAATATCCATAAAAAGAAATACAGTTTTACAGTTCACACAGTTGTTTCATTTGTGAATAATCGCACCAACTGTTGTCACCTTCTCACCAAGCTGCTTGGCGATGGTCTTGTAGCCCATTCCAGCCTTGTGTAGGTCTACAATCTTGTCCCTGACATCCTTGGCGAGCTCTTTGGTCTTGGCCATGGTGGAGAGTTTGGAATCTGATTGATTGATTGCTTCTGTGGACAGGTGTCTTTTATATAGAGGTTGTGTTTTCTCTAGCAGGAGAGGTAAGCTTGGCTTCGTTTATGGTGTTGAGTTAAGCTTAAACCATGTATTTAGTTTGTAGGTAGGTATTGTAGTTTGGTATTATAGGTAGCTTACTCCGGTAGTTATTGTAGGTTATTATTGTAGGTAATTATTGTAGGTAAGGATTTTATTCGGCGGAGCCCAGGCGAAGCACGAGGCTAGCTTACCCACTACCTGGACCAACAAAGCTAGCTAGCTAGAGGGTAGCTACCGGTAACTTTTAGCAACGGTGGTTAGCTGTTTCCAATGTTATTTCACGCTTAAGAGTACCTGTAATTGAGCCAGCTAGCTGCCACCTTCAGCTGTTTTTTCTAACCTCATTATCATTAACGTTAGGTGGTCGGTAGCTGCTGTACCTAATTTCGGCTACTGATTGCAGTCTGCCAGTTTGGCTTTATACATAGCTTGGGCTTTGTCGAGTAAGGCTTAAACTATGTATTTAGATTGTAGTTAGGTACTATAGGTAGGCATCGTGGGCTGTATATTATTAAGTAGTATAGGTAGGCATCGTGGGCTGTTGCGGGTAGCTGTTGTGTAGTTATTGTAGGTTACTTTTGTATTCGGCGGTGCCGGATGTAGCACGAAGCTAGCTCGCTAACTCACCTCCTGGATTAGCTGGCGAGTTGCTATTAGCAACGGTAGCAACTAAAAACAATATCCTTTTAGCCAGCTACATTCGCTCACAGCGACGCCGTTTTTCAAACAAAGTCAACACAGTAGCCATTGCTAGCTAGCCAACACTACCAGCAGGCTGTGGTAGCTAAATACAATATCTTTGTGCTAGCTACCCAACGTTTAATCATTGCTGCGTTATGAAAGGTAAGCTTGGCTTCTTATATGGTGTTGAGTTAAGCTTAAACCATGTATTTAGATTGTAGGTAGGTATTGTAGTTTGGTATTATAGGTAGCTTACTCCGGTAGTTATTGTAGGTTGTTATTGTAGGTAATTATTGTAGGTAAGGATTTTTATTCGGCGGAGCCCAGGCGAAGCACGAGGCTAGCTTACCCACTACCTGGACCAACAAAGCTAGCTAGCTAGAGGGTAGCTACCGGTAACTTTTAGCAACTGTGGTTAGCTGTTTCCAATGTTATTTCATGCTTGAGAGTACCTGTGATTGAGCCAGCTAGCTGCTACCATTCAGCTGTTTTTCTAACCTCATCCGAGGCATTAACGTTAGGTGGTTGGTAGCTGCTGTACTTAATTACAGCTACTGATAACAGTCTGCTGTAGCTTACAACAATTCTAATTTCTAAAGTGGAAGTTGGGAGAGTTTTATTCGGGTGGTTCAGTGAAACAATTATAGTTTCTGAGGTGGAAGTTGGGAGAGTTATATATTTATTAATTTTTTTGGTGAGGGAGGCCTGCTCTCTCCTTTCCCTGATGTTCAGTTCATTTCATCCCGATCTCCTCTGCATTATTGTAGCCATCTGTTGCAGCCTGTCAACTATGCCTCTGCCTATCCCTGTTCTCTCCTCTCCGCACAGGCTACACAAACGCCCCACACCGCGTGGCTGCTGCCTCTCTAACCTGGTGGTCCCTGCACGCACCCCACACCTGGAGTTCCAGGTCTCAGGCAGCCTCTGGAACTGCCGTTCTGCTGCCAACAAAGCTGACTTCATCCCAGCCTATGCTAATCTCCAGTCCCTCGACTTCCTGGCGCTGACGGAAACATGGATTACCACTGAAAACACTGCTACTCCTACTGCTCTCTCCTCATCTGACCATGTGTTCTCGCATACCCCGAGAGCATCTGGTCAGAGGGGTGGTGGCACAGGAATCCTCATCTCTCCCAAGTGGACATTCTCAATTTTTCCCCTAACCCATCTGTCTATCTCCTCATTTGAATTCCATGCTGTCACAGTCACTAGCCCATTTAAGCTTAATATCCTTGTCATCTATCGCCCTCCAGGTTCCCTTGGAGAGTTCATCAATGAGCTTGACGCCTTGATAAGTTCCTTTCCTGAGGATGGCTCACCCCTCACAGTTTTGGGGGATTTCAACCTCCCTATGTCCACATTTGACTCATTTCTCTCTGCCTCCTTCTTTCCACTTCTCTCCTCTTTTGACCTCACCCTCTCACCGTCCCCCCTACTCACAAGGCAGGCAATACGCTTGACCTCATCTTTACTAGATGCTGCTCTTCTACTAATCTCACTGCAACTCCCTCCATGTCTCCGACCACTACTTTGTTTCCTTTTCTCTCTCGCTCTCCTCCCACACTACTCACTCTGCCCCTACACAGATGGTAATGCGCCGCCGCAACCTTCGCTCTCTCTCTCCCACTACTCTCTCCTCTTCCATCCTATCATCTCTTCCCTCTGCTCAATCCTTCTCCCTCCAATCTCCTGATTCTGCCTCCTCAACCCTCCTCTCCTCCCTTTCTGCATCCTTTGACTCTCTGTGTCCCCTATCCTCCCGGCCGGCTCGGTCCTCCCCTCCAGCTCCGTGGCTTGATGACTCATTGCGAGCTCACAGAACAGAGCTCCGGGCAGCGGAGCGGAAATGGAAGAAAACTAAACTCCCTGCCGACCTGGCATCTTTTCACTCCCTCCTCTCTACATTTTCTTCATCTGTTTCTGCTGCTAAGGCCACTTTCTACCACTCTAAATTCCAAGCATCTGCCTCTAACCCTAGGAAGCTCTTTGCCACATTTTCCTCCCTGCTGAATCCTCCCCCCCCCCCCCCCCCTCTCTCTCTGTGGATGACTTCGTCAACCACTTTGAAAAGAAGGTTGACGACATTCGATCCTCGTTTGTTAAGTCTAATGACACTGCTGGTCCTACTCACACTGCCCTACCCTATGCTTTGACTTCTTTCTCCCCTCTCTCTCCAGATAAAATCCTGCGACTTGTGACTGCAGGCCGCCCAACAACCTGCCCGCTTGACCCCATCCCCTCCTCTCTTCTCCAGACCATTTCCGGTGACCTTCTCCCCTACCTCACCTCGCTGATCAACTCATCCTTGACCACTGGCCATGTCCCTTCCGTCTTCAAGAGAGCGAGAGTTGCTCCCCTTCTCAAGAAACCAACACTCGATCCCACTGATGTCAACAACTACAGACCAGTATCCCTTCTTTCTTTTCTTTCCAAAACTATTGAGCGTGCCGTCTTTAGCCAACTCTCTTGCTATCTCTCTCAGAATGACCTTCTTGATCCAAACCAGTCAGGTTTCAGGACTGGTCATTCAACTGAGACTGCTCTTCTCTGTGTCACGGAGGCTCTCCGCACTGCTAAAGCTAACTCTCTCTCCTCTGCTCTTGTCCTTCTAGACCTGTCTGCTGCCTTTGATACTGTGAACCATCAGATCCTCCTCTCCACCCTCTCCGAGCTGGGCATCTCCGGCGCGGCTCACTCCTGGATTGCGTCCTACCTGACCGGTCGCTCCTACCAAGTGGCGTGGCGAGAAGCTGTCTCCGCACCACGTGCTCTCACCACTGGTGTCCCCCAGGGCTCAGTCCTAGGCCCTCTCCTTTTCTCCCTATACACCAAGTCACTTGGCTCTGTCATATCCTCACATGGCCTCTCCTATCATTGCTACGCTGACGATACACAACTAATCTTCTCCTTTCCCCCTTCTGATAACCAGGTGGCGAATCGCATCTCTGCATGTCTGGCAGACATATCAGTATGGATGACGGATCACCACCTCAAGCTGAACCCTGGCAAGACGGAGCTGCTCTTCCTCCCGGGAAGGACTGCCCGTTCCATGAGTTCGCCATCACGGTTGACAACTCCGCTGTGTCCTCCTCCCAGAGTGCGAAGAGCCTAGGCGTGACCCTGGACAACACCCTGTCGTTCTCCGCCAACATCAAGGCGGTGACCCGCTCCTGCAGGTTCATGCTCTACAACATTCGGAGAGTACGACCCTGCCTTACACAGGAAGCGGCACAGGTCCTAATCCAGGCACTTGTCATCTCCCGTCTGGACTACTGCAACTCGCTGTTGGCTGGCCTCCCTGCCTGTGCCATTAAACCCCTACAACTCATCCAGAATGCCGCAGCCCGTCTGGTGTTCAACCTTCCCAAGTTCTCTCACGTCACCCCCTCCTCCGCACACTCCACTGGCTTCCAGTTGAAGCTCGCATCCGCTACAAGACCATGGTGCTTGCCTATGGAGCAGTGAGGGGAACGGCACCTCTGTACCTTCGGGCTCTGATCAGTCCCTACACCCAAACGAGGGCATTGCGTTCATCCACCTCTGGCCTGCTGGCTCCCCTTCCTCTGTGGAAGCATAGTTCCCGCTCAGCCCAGTCAAAACTGTTCGCTGCTCTGGCACCCCAATGGTGGAACAAGCTCCCTCACGACGCCAGGACATCGGAGTCACTCACCACCTTCCGGAGGCATTTGAAACCCCACCTCTTTAAGGAATACCTGGGATAGGATAAAGTAATCCTTCTACCCCCCCCCCCCCCCCCCAAAATTGTAAAGTGGTTATCCCACTGGCTATAGGGTGAACGCACCAATTGGTGAGTCGCTCTGGATAAGAGCGTCTGCTAAATGACGTAAATGTGCCCTTGAGCAAGGCACTTAACCCTAATTGCTCCTGTAAGTCGCTCTGGATAAGAGCGTCTGCTAAATGACTAAAATGTAAAAAAATAAATCTACGTTTTTATTACCTAAACATTTTTTATTTCATTTTAGCCCCTTTGTTGACAATTATTAGATTTGTGCATTCATTGAGTTATTGCATTAATACAGTTTAAACAGTTGTTGTTGGGGGGAAGTTTCAAACATAAAAGTGGAATATTGGAATATGTCTGACAAGAGGAACAGTCCAGCCCAGCGTGAAATCACACAGCCACACCCACACAGCTTCCTGCATTATACAGCTGCACTGCTACAGCTTCACCTAGAGAGGGGCGACAGAAACAAACAGATTTAGGGGACAGGACAAACACGACCAATGAAAGACAACACACCTTATCTGTAAGACTCTCCTGACGTAGCTGTCCCCATAGAGTCACTGTTAACCAGAAACTGACTGGCCTTAGGACAGCTCGGGGCCGGATGGGCTGGTCCCATCTTTAAGATCAGTGGGCCGGTCTAAATTGGGTTTTTTGAACAGAATAACCTCTTTTTTTTGGGGGGGGTTGTTTGTGACCTCAAGGAAAATAATGGGCCAGTGTGTTAGAAAATAAATGTAAACGTTAAAAAGAAAAACAGTCACATTATCAATCATGTGCACAATCCTCAACTGATTTCAATACAAGTAAGATTTTTTTTTTAGATAAACATAAATAAAATATGTCACTCACCCTAACGTCAGATCCAGACTCCACAGACCACACAAGGATGGGTTGGTCCTCCACTTCCTCCTCGTCACCAGTGGGAAACCAACTAGGATAACATTACACAGACGGATTAGATCACATCAGATAGAGATTCATTTATTGATTTTATTTGATATTTAAAAGTATTAGGATGCTCCAGCCGGAGACAACATTACATATGACCTCAGTTGTATTACACTGTCAGCTAGTAATACAGAGATGAACATCACAGAGACATTTAACATGAATACAGAGATGAACATCACAGAGACATTTAACATTAATACAGAGATGAACATCACAGAGACATTTAACATTAATACAGAGATGAACATCACAGAGACATTTAACATTAATACAGAGATGAACATCACAGAGACATTTAACATGAATACAGCGATGAACATCACAGAGACATTTAACATGAATACAGAGATGAACATCACAGAGACATTTAACATTAATACAGAGATTAACATCACAGAGACATTTAACATGAATACAGAGATGAACATCACAGAGACATTTAACATGAATACAGAGATGAACATCACAGAGACATTTAACATTAATACAGAGATATTTAACATTAATACAGAGATCACCTGGTTAATGTGATACCCATAATTCATTTCATTTTTCCATACCATATTTGCATCACGCCACACCATACTCACTAATGTATCCTCTCACCCTCCTCTTTCCACCCCCCATCTATCCCTATAAACAAACCAACCAACAACCCAATAATAATATTAATACTGTGCCATTTATCAGCCACTTTACTTACCGTCATGCGTGCATACATTTTACGTGTGGGCGGTCCCGGGGTTCGAACCCACTACCCTGGCGTTGCAAGCGCCATGCTCTACCAACTGATCCATACAGGATTCTAGGCTGGAAGCTCCCTGATGCCGTGTCACAATACTAAATAAATGTGTGATTAATGCCATGTGTCCTATCCAGGGGTGGGACTTTCACAGGGGGACAGAGGGGGGACATGACCCCCCCAAATTCTGAAATTGCATGTTTGTCCCCCCCAGCTTTATAATTGCACTGTGATACAAAAGGGGCATCGGTTTGCTTTAGGACCATGCGGATGCCTCAGAGCGGTCAGGTAGGCTGTTTGGTGGTTTCATCCAGCTGGATTTAAGACCGCGCCGACACCACAGAGCGTGCGAACAGAGGCAGCTGTTGTCTGTGTGTGTTGTGCTGTTTCTCTGAGTTGTAAAACAAGTAGAGCAGGAACTGGCTATTCTTTATTTGACTGATGTAGCTGGCAAGGTAATTGCTGTTTGACTTAACAACAACAACAACAAAAATTCCCCAGTGCTGAGCTAGTAGTGGTAGTGTAACTGACATGTAACGTTTGCTAATGTTTCATCCCCTCTCGACTGAAGTTCTGTCTGAAGTGAATGAACTAGCTAGCTAGCTATCTAGCTAGTAGCTACCACAGCCAGTTCAGCTCTAGCCTCTAGCTATCTAGCTAGTAGCTACCACAGCCAGTTCAGCTCTAGCCTCTAGCTATCTAGCTAGTAGCTACCACAGCCAGTTCAGCTCTAGCCTCTAGCTATCTAGCTAGTAGCTACCACAGCCAGTTCAGCTCTAGCCTCTAGCTATCTAGATAGTAGCTACCACAGCCAGTTCAGCTCTAGCCTCTAGCTATCTAGCTAGTAGCTACCACAGCCAGTTCAGCTCTAGCCTCTAGCTATCTAGCTAGTAGCTACCACAGCCAGTTCAGCTCTAGCCTCTAGCTATCTAGCTAGTAGCTACCACAGCCAGTTCAGCTCTAGCCTCTAGCTATCTGGCTAGTAGCTACCACAGCCAGTTCAGCTCTAGCCTCTAGCTATCTGGCTAGTAGCTACCACAGCCAGTTCAGCTCTAGCCTGTAGCTATCTAGCTAGTAGCTACCACAGCCAGTTCAGCTCTAGCCTCGAGCTATCTAGCTAGTAGCTACCACAGCCAGTTCAGCTCTAGCCTCTAGCTATCTAGCTAGTAGCTACCACAGCCAGTTCAGCTCTAGCCTCTAGCTATCTAGCTAGTAGCTACCACAGCCAGTTCAGCTCTAGCCTCGAGCTATCTAGCTAGTAGCTACCACAGCCAGTTCAGCTCTAGCCTCTAGCTATCTAGCTAGTAGCTACCACAGCCAGTTCAGCTCTAGCCTCTAGCTATCTAGCTAGTAGCTACCACAGCCAGTTCAGCTCTAGCCTCTAGCTATCTAGCTAGTAGCTACCACAGCCAGTTCAGCTCTAGCCTCTAGCTATCTAGCTAGTAGCTACCACAGCCAGTTCAGCTCTAGCCTCTAGCTATCTAGCTAGTAGCTACCACAGCCAGTTCAGCTCTAGCCTCTAGCTATCTAGCTAGTAGCTACCACAGCCAGTTCAGCTCTAGCCTCTAGCTATCTAGCTAGTAGCTACCACAGCCAGTTCAGCTCTAGCCTCTATCTATCTGTCAGGTAGCAGTATCTAACAGCTGTTGTGTTTATGGAAATGTTTTGTAGCCTTGTTTTTTCCCGTTTCAACAGAAGTAAATAAACTTGGCTCGTTTTCACCTGTTGATGTGCCATTAGAGCTAGCCAAAAGTTGGCTAACAATAGCTATTATTTTAGCCTCAATCACACTAGTAGACCTGAATCAAAATGATGAAACCATCGGCCAAACTATTCGGACCTTTTTTTGACAGCGCACTGTGAGTTTTTATTAGAGTCAGTATACTGTAGCAATGTAACGTTATTGATCTCCAATGTAACGTTATTGATCTGTCAGTTCCCCTAGTTAATTCCCTACTTTTCACACTGACACAGTATAAACAGCTCTTCAGGCTTCACTGTCATGGTGCACAGTCAGTACACAACACTATGATCATCATGTCTTAGCAGGATCAGATGGTGACCGGTGTCCCAGCAGGGTCAGACAGCCAGGGAAGACCAGCCTACGGAGATCAGGTGAATTTTGCAGTGTATTATAACAATCAGTGAATGGATACAAAGTTCCATCTTGAGCTGATGTGTTGGCTACAGACTGGGATCTGGGAATAATGGTCATTTCAATTATTGAACCATTGTTTCCATTCTTGGCTAATATAATGTATAAATGTACACCAAGGTAATTATTTGTCTTGCCTCATCTGAGCAGGATCAGATGGTGACAGGTGTTTCAGCAGGGTCAGGCAATCAGGGAAGACCAGTCTGTGACTCTACTGAGGAGCCAGGGAAGACCAGTCTGTGACTGCACTGAGGATCCAGAGAAACCAGCCTGTAACTGCACTGAGGATCCAGGAAAGACCGGTCTGTGACTGCACTGAGGATCCAGGGAAGACCAGTCTGTGACTGCACTGAGGATCCAGGGAAGACCATTCTGTGACTGCACTGAGGATCCAGGGAAGACCAGTCTGTGACTGCACTGAGGATCCAGGGAAGACCAGTCTGTGACTGCACTGAGGATCCAGGGAAGACCAGTCTGTGACTGCACTGAGGATCCAGGGAAGACCAGTCTGTGACTGCACTGAGGATCCAGGGAAGACCAGTCTGTGACTGCACTGAGGATCCAGGGAAACCAGCCTGTGACTGCACTGAGGATCCAGGAAAGACCAGCCTGTGACTGCACTGAGGATCCAGGGAAGACCAGTCTGTGACTGCACTGAGGATCCAGGCAAGACCAGCCTGTGACTGCACTGAGGATCCAGGGAAGACCAGCCTGTGACTGCACTGAGGATCCAGGGAAGACCAGCCTGTAACTGCACTGAGGATGCAACACTATTCTGTTTGTACAGCAAACACTGGACCATCCACAAGCTTCAAAGACTGAAACTATTTTAAGGCCCGATGACACAAAACATGTAAAACAAAAATGTGAGGAAGACCTGGGAGACACTATTGGTGATGATGAATGGATACAGATATGTTTGAATGCCCAGTCATGTTCATATCATCTCAGACATAAATTACTGCAGTTTAAGACCATCCATAGAACGTACTATATGCCAATGAAAGTGAATTTCATGCACTCAGAAATGTCATTCCTCTGCTGGAGGTGTAAAACACAAAAGGGGACATATTTGCATATGTTATGGTCTTGTGAAGGCTGGCTGAATTCTGGCAAAGAGTATGTTCTTTTATCTCAGCATGTCTACAGATTCTCCCTTCTCCCTGTTTTTGTTTGCTTGGAAATGTTAATACTGGAGACTGTCATCAGAAGAATCTGTGTTACCTAGCATTTATAGTGGCTAAGAAATGCATTGCCATTAATTGGAATGTTGGTTATCCTCCCACAATGTCACAATGGATTGCAGAAATGTCAAGTTATGTACAGTGGCTTGCAAAAGTATTCACCCCCTTGGCATTTTTCCTATTTTGTTGCCTTACAAACTGGAATTAAAATGGATTTTGGGGGGGTTGTATCATTTGATTTACACAACATGCCTACCACTTTGAAGATGCAAAATATATTTATTTGTGAAACAAACAAGAAATAAGACAAAAAACTGAACTTGAGCGTGCATAACTATTCACCCCCCAAAGTCAATACTTTGTAGAGCCACCTTTTGCAGCAATTACAGCTGCAAGTCTCTTGGGGTATGTCTCTATAAGCTTGGCACATCTAGCCACTGGGATTTTTGCCCATTCTTCAAGGCAAAACTGCTCCAGTTCCTTCAAGTTGGATGGGTTCCGCTGGTGTACAGCAATCTTTAAGTCATACCACAGATTCTCAATTGGATTGAGGTCTGGGCTTTGACTAGGCCATTCCAAGACATTTAAATATTTCCCCTTAAACCACTCGAGTGTTGCTTTAGCTGTATGCTTAGGGTCATTGTCCTGCTGGAAGGTGAACCTCCGTCCCAGTCTCAAATCTCTGGAAGACTGAAACAGGTTTCCCTCAAGAATTTCCCTGTATTTAGCGCCATCCATCCATCCATTTCCTAAATTTTAGTCTCATCTGACCAGAGTACAGTTGAAGTCGGAAGTTTACATACACTTAGGTTGGAGTCATTATAACTCATTTTTCAACCACTCCACAATTTTCTTGTTAACAAACTAAAGTTTTGGCAAGTCGGTTAGGACATCTACTTTGTGCATGACACAAATAATTTTTCCAACAATTGTTTACAGATAGATTATTTCATTTTTAATTCACTGTATCACAATTCCAGTGGGTCAGAAGTTTGCATACACTAAGTTGACTGTGCCTTTAAACAGCTTGGAAAATTCCAGAAAATTATGTCATGGCTTTAGAAGCTTCTGATAGGCTAATTGACATCATACGAGTCACTTGGAGGTGTACATGTGGATGTATTTCAAGGCCTACCTTCAAACTCAGTGCCTCTTTGCTTGACATCATGGGAAAATCAAAAGAAAATCAGCCACTTCTACATGAATGTCGATGCTACCATGATTAAGGATAATCCTGAATGAACGTGAATAATGATGAGTGAGAAAGTTACAGACTCACAAATATCATACCCCCAAGACATGCTAACCTCTCACCGTTACAATAACAGGGGAGGTTAGCATTTTTGGGGGTTTGATATTTGTGCGGCTATAACTTTCTCACTCATCATAATTCACGATTTATTCAGGATCATCCATAATCATGGTAGCATCCACATTCATGTAGAAGTGTTTAGAAACATATTTACAATAAAAGTGACTCCAAAAGGGTAATATTAGATTGTTTAATTTCCTGGATTTCTACACAATCAATCAGAGGGAGGACCCCAGACCCCCCGCCAGCTTATGTCCCCCCCACCACCACTTCTAAAACCAAAGTTGCGCCCTGGTCCTATCTGTGCTTGGAGTTTAAAAAAAAGTTAACCCCAAATAAGCTAACAGTGTTATTAAAAGTCTTACTGAAACATTCATTGAACGTTTAAGGAAGTTGTTAAAAATACTTCAAATAACCTATAATTTCTGTTCTCAGAGCGTTAATAAAACCTCCCAGGAAAACTTTCAGGGAACCATAGTAAGATGTTCTCAGAACCTACCTTCAACCTAAAACTTAACGTTACCAGAACAGGCAAGGTTTTCACTTCCGTTCTCAGAACATTTAATAACCTTCAATTTTACCGGTCAGTAAAGTCATGGCTTCGCCCCCAGAACCAATGGTAAATCAAAAATGTACGTTCCCACAACTTTCAACAAACCAAATGCGCTAGTTGGGATTCCACTTCCTGTACTCCGTGTCATATGCCAAGTTATACAGTGGGGGAAAAAAGTATTTAGTCAGCCACCAATTGTGCAAGTTCTCCCACTTAAAAAGATGAGAGAGGCCTGCAATTTTCATTATAGGTACACGTCAACTATGACAGACAAATTGAGAAAAAAATTCCAGAAAATCACATCGTAGGATTTTTTATGAATTTATTTGCAAATGATGGTGGAAAATAAGTGGTCACCTACAAACAAGCAATATTTCAGGCTCTCACAGACCTGTAACTTCTTCTTTAAGAGGTTCCTCTGTCCTCCACTCGTTACCTATATTAATGGCACCTGTTTGAACTTGTTATCAGTATAAAAGACACCTGTCCACAACCTCAAACAGTCACACTCCAAACTCCACTATGGCCAAGACCAAAGAGCTGTCAAAGGACAACAGAAACGAAATTGTAGACCTGCACCAGGCTGGGAAGACTGAATCTGCAACAGGTAAGCAGCTTGGTTTGAAGAAATCAACTGTGGGAGCAATTATTAGGAAATGGAAGACATACAAGACCACTGATAATCTCCCTCGATCTGGGGCTCCACGCAAGATCTCACCCAGTGGGGTCAAAATGATCACAAGAACAGTGAGCAAAAATCCCAGAACCACACGGGGTGACCTAGTGAATGACCTGCAGAGAGCTGGGACCAAAGTAACAAAGACTACCATCAGTAACACACTACGCCGCCAGGGACTCAAATCCTGCAGTGCCAGACGTGTCCCCCTGCTTAAGCCAGTACATGTCCAGGCCCGTCTGAAGTTTGCTAGAGTGCATTTGGATGATCCAGAAGAGGATTGGGAGAATGTCATATGGTCAAGATGAAACCAAAATAGAACTTTTTGGTAAAAACTCAACTCGTCGTGTTTGGAGGACAAAGAATGCTGAGTTGCATCCAAAGAACACCATACCTACTGTGAAGCATGGGGGTGGAAACATCATGCTTTGGGGCTGTTTTTCTGCAAAGGGACCAGGACGACTGATCCGTGTAAAGGAAAGAATGAATGGGGCCATGTATTGTGAGATTTTGAGTGAAAACCTCCTTCCATCAGCAAGGGCATTGAAGATGAAACGTGGCTGGGTCTTTCAGCATGACAATGATCCCAAACACACCGCCCGGGCAACGAAGGAGTGGCTTCGTAAGAAGCATTTCAAGGTCCTGGAGTGGCCTAGCCAGTCTCCAGATCTCAACCCCAAAGAAAATCTTTGGAGGGAGTTGAAAGTCTGTGTTGCCCATCGATAGCCCCAAAACATCACTGCTCTAGAGGAGATCTGCATGGAGGAATGGGCTAAAATACCAGCAACAGTGTGTGAAAACCTTGTGAAGACTTACAGAAAACTTTTGACCTGTGTCATTGCCAACAAAGGGTATATAACAAAGTATTGAGAAACTTTTGTTATTGACCAAAAACTTATTTTCCACCATAATTTGCAAATAAATTCATAAATAATCCTACAATGTGATTCTCTGGATTATTTTTTTCTCATTTTGTCTGTCATAGTTGACGTGTACCTATGATGAAAATTACAGGCCTCTCTCATCTTTTTAAGTGGGAGAACTTGCACAATTGGTGGCTGACTAAATACTTTTTTTCCCCACTGTATATATATATATATATATATATATATATATATATATATATATATATATATATATTTATTTATTAAAATATGAATATCATACAGTGAACACCTAAGCCTATAGGCCTTTGCATGCATACCCTGATACATTTAGTGGACAATTATTGTTTTAGGAAAGTAGCCTAAAAAACAATTAAAAAAAATAGGTATAAAGTTTAGGCTATAAAGTTTTGCGAAACAGAAGGAATAGTGTTTTTGTCATTAATTATATCTGTTTTTAAAGTTTGTAAATGTGGCTCATTTGGCCAACATCTCTCGTTTATTGATGGCGCTGGCTGCGCCAGGTTGAAAATGAATGCATATGGATTTCTCAAATATCCGGTAAATTAAAATCTTCCCTATCGTGTTGTCCAGCACCAAGTTTTCTTAACG